>NW_027397084.1:27130115-27231606 GCF_003265705.2 Callorhinus ursinus
GAGAAAAAGAAAAAAAAAAGGTAAAAACAAAAACAAAACAATACAAAAAAAGCAGAATATGATCAAATATGATCAGGCTAGTGCATAGATCAGTGCCACACACTAGATTTTGGGCGTATTTTGGTCTGTTAGAAAAAAGTGCCTCCTAAAATTTTAAAGGAAGAAAGACATATATGTACAAAATAAGGGTTGATACAATGAAGGGATGGAAGATGACTGTAAAGATGAAAATTATAAAAGATTTTATAAAAGGACTTGGTAAGATAAGTTGTTTGAAAAAAGAAAGAAGATTTAAGAAAAAAAACAAAGGAAAAAGGGAGAGAATGTGATCAGGCAGGAGACTAGAACAAAGCCATACACTAGTGATTTAGGGTATCTTTTGATCTGTTAGAAGAAACTGTACCTCAAAATTTTAAAGAGAGAACAACTTATATATATATGCCAAAAATAAGGGTAACTACTATGAAGGGATAAAATATGACTCTTAAAATGAAAATAAAAAATTTTTTGTTTTTTTTTTAAAAAAAGGGAATTAAAAAGATGTTGGTTGAAAAAGGGAAAAAGAAAAATAAAAAAAAAAACTCAACAAAAATTAACTTTGATGAAATAATGGATCATGGTAGAAAAAAAAAAGAAAGCCATGAATCTATGTGCAGTATTCCCCTAGCGCTGGAGTTCTCCCATTCTCCTTGATCGATCAACTTGGTCTTGGCTTGCTGGCTGTTTGTGCTGATCTTCTGGGGGAGGGGCCTGTTGCTGTGGTTTCCAAATGTCTTTGCCGGAGGCGGAATTGCCCCGCCCTTGTCGGTCCGGGCTAAGGAAGCTGCTTGGGTTTGCTCTCAGGAGCTTTTGTTCCCTGCAAGCTCTCGGTACAGCTTTGGAGGACCAGGGCAGAAATGGTGGCCTCCCAATCTCCACCCGGAGGAGCTGAGAACTCGGGGCCCCGCTCCTCAGTGTGCCCCCAGAGAAAAGCAGTCACTTCCGTGTCCCTGGTCTCCGGCCGCACTCCGTGCTCACCCGGCCTGTGATCGAGCGTTTCTATCTCTGGCACCCGATCCCGCACGGAGTCTCCAAACCCCGCAGATCCTTGCAGTGCATTCCCGCACCGCTCCTCCCCGGGAAGGAAGGGGAGTCTCCCTGGATCTGCTGCTTGTTGGGTCCCTGCTGGGGGAGCTGTGCCCCGACTGGGCCGCAGATCACAGTTTATGGCAACCCCGAGCTGAGAGCCCGCGACTCTGCTCCGTCTCTGCAGCCGGCTTCCCCGCTCTGATACCTGGGAGCTCTGGTGCACTCAGGCACCCCCGGTCTCTCTGTGACCCCAAGGGTCCTGAGACCACACTGTCCCGGGAGGATTCCACCCCCCGCTTAGCCACTGCAGCGACGTCCCTCCGCCGAGCCGACTTCTAAAAGGTCCGATTTTGTGCTCCGCGGCTCTATCACTTGCCAGAAGCGGCCGGCGGAGGCCCCTCTCCCGCCGTCTATCCTCCCGGATATCGCCTCGGATTCACTTCTCTGCACGCCCTACCTTCCAGTAAGTGGTCGCTTCTCTGTTCAGAGAGTTGTTGCTACTCTCCTGTTCGATCTCCTGTTGAGTTCGTAGGTGTTCAGAATGGTTTGATCCCTATTCAGCTGAATTCTTGAGACCAGACGAAATCTAGGTCTCCTACTCCTCCGCCATCTTGCTCCGCCCCCCTAGTTTTCTATTAATTTTTGAGAGAGGTTTTGAAGTCTCCAACTATAATTGTGGATTTGTCTATATCTCTTTTCAGTTTTTAAGTTTTTCTTTAAATGTGTTTTAGCTCTGTTTTTTGGAGCATACACAGTAGGATTGCTTGTATTCTTGGTAGATTGACCCTTTTATCAGCATGTAATACCCTCTCTGTCTCTGGTAAACTTAATTTTTTAAAGTTTTGTGCGTTTTTTTGTTTTTGTTTTTGTTTTCAGTAATCTCTACACCAATGTGGGGCTTGAACTCATGACCCCAAGATCAAGAGTCACATGCTCTTCTGACTAAGCTTGCCAGGAGCCCCTCTGCTAAACTTTTTTTGTTCTGAATATACTTAATCTGATATTAATATAGTCATTCTTGCTTTTATTTGAATAATGTTTGTATGATATGCTCTCTTCCATCTTTTTACTTTCAACCTGCCAATATCATTATATTTGAAGTGAATTTCTTATAAACAGCATATAGTTGACTCATGTTTTTATTTTTATTTATTTTTTTATTATTATGTTATGTTAATCACCATACATTACATCATTAGTTTTTGATATAGTGTTCCATGATTCATTGTTTGCATATAACACCCAGTGCTCCATGCAGAACATGCCCTCTTTAATACCCACCAACAGGCTAACCCATCCCCCCACCCCCTTCCCTCTAGAACCTTCAGTTTGTTTCTCAGAGCCCATAGTCTCTCGTGGAGCACTGTGAATGGTGTAAGACTGTTGAATCACAGACCTGTACCTCTGAAACAAATAATACATTATATGTTAAAAAAAAAAAGGAGTTAGCAGGAGGGGAAGAATGAAGGGGGGGAAATTGGAGGGGGAGATAAACCATGAGAGTCATATTTTTAAATCCACTCTTCCCAATCTCTGTCTTTTTATTGATATTTTGAGACCATTTATATTTAGTATAATTATTCATATGTTAGGCTTTAGTCTGCTGCCATTTCAGTTCTGGTTTTCTGTTTGTTTTGTTTTTCACTTCTATGTTTTCTTTTTCCTACAATCCTGTGGGTTGCTTGATTATATTTTAGAATTCCATTTTTAATTATCTCTGGTGTGCTTTAGTGTATCCCTGGTCTTATAGTCAGGTTATTGTGTTGAAACTTAGTTATAGGTAGCTGCTTCCAGGCTCCATAGGGAGGAATGAAGTGATTTATTAATAATGTCTTCCATATAGTGTAAAGGGAATTGGTAGCATTCTATATATGCTGTAGTCAGTGAAAAATTAATATCATTTGGTTTGGCAGATACTTTAGTCACCTATCCAACAGCCATTCTTCTCGTTCTTTTGTCTTGCTGGCAGAACCCACTTCCCATAATAAAGAGTGTTAATACCAGATACTTGAATTTCCAATCAGCCTTTTACCTTGGAATGAGCTTGTGATTCAGTCCTGGCCAAAAGAAACTGAGAATAAGTATTCTGGAGATTGTAATAAAAGGAGAGATACATGAAGAGATTCTTTCTGTGTTGGACATGTGATAATTAGATACTTAGAGTTTTTATGGCTCCCATGTTACCCTGATGGGAAGACCAAAAGAATTGCAGACAAGGTAATTAAGAGCCCTAGCTTTCTTGATATTAAATCAATAGTATTATCAGTCTTGAAGAATTGCTTGGGAGTGGCATCATCAACATGGTGGAATATGAGTTCTCTACTATCTTCCTCCAAAAGAACACCTATTAAGACAGTCACCCACAGATGAGAGTGCCTTTGTGGAAGTCCAGGAGTCCAGTTGAGAAGATCCAGCACAATGTTAGAGGGAAAAAAAAGCAAGATTGGACACCTTAAAGAGGGTAAGAGGGAACAGTTTTACTTTACATGTATCATCCGTCACCCAAGGCAGCACAGCTCAGTCAAAAAAGAGTTCTTCTTGGCCTATGACTTCTCTCATGGGGGAAAGTGAGAGCGTGGGAGTGAGCACCCAGCTTTCCATCTGTGCAGGATGCCAGCAAAGAGACCTACTTCTTTCTTGCCCCCTCCAGAATACAAAGGGTTGCTACAAGAATGGGGGACAGGGAATGCCTGGGAGAAGAGCAGCCAGGCCTCTTGGAGGACATCAAAGAACATGGATCCTGCTGTTTCACAGATTCCATCAGGAAGACCACCCTAGAGCTGTTGCAGATGTCTCACCTGCAGATCTCTCCAATTGGTCCACAGCACCCTCAATGCTATGTGTGCCTCATGCATATCTATTTCACCCCATGGATATTTCCCTGTATGCTCCCTCAGGGCAGTAAGAGAGATCCTTTACAGAACAAACAATCCTAAAATTTATATGGAACCACAAAAGACCCTGAATAGCCAAAGCAATTCTGAGAAGGAACAAAATCAGAGACATCGTACTTCCTGATTTCAAGCTATAATATAAAGCTATAGGAATCAATACAGCATGGTACTGGCATAAAAATAGATACATAGACCAATAAAATAGTATATGTATCTATAAAGATATATGTATATGTATATATAAAGTATATATATAAAGTATATGTATCTATAAAGATATAAACCCATGAATATATAGTCAACTAATGTTTTACAAGGGATCCAAGAAGACTCAATGAGGAAATGATAGTCTCCTTAATAAATAATGATGGGAAAACTGGATATCATATGGAAAAGAATGAAATTGGAACCCTATCTTATACCACTCACAAAAGTTAACTTGAAATGGATTAAGGTCTTATAAAATATAAGACCTGAAATCATAATACTCCAAGAAGAAAACATAGGGAAAAAGCTCCTTGATATTGGTCTTGGCAGTGATATTTTTGGATATGACAACAAAAGCACAAAAGCACAAACCAAAAAAAGCACAAAACCAAAAATAAACTGCATCAAACTAAAAAGTTTCTGCATAGCAAAATAATCAACACAATGAAAACATAACTTACAGAATGGGAGAAAATATTTGCAAACCACATAGGCAATAATGGGTTAATATTCAAAATATACAAGGAATTCATACAACTCCATAACAAAAAATAATCCAATTAAAAGATGTACAGGGGGCAAGAATAGACGTTTTTCTAAAGTAGACATACAAATGGCTAACAGGCACATGAAAAGATGGTCAACTGAAAATCATCAGAGAAATGCAAATCAAAACTGCAGTGAGCTATCTCACATTTTTAGAATGATTATTATAAAAAAGACAAGATAAAAAGTTGATGAGAATGTAGAGAAAAGGGAACTCTTCACGGTTGGTGGGAATATAAATTGATTCAGTCACTATGGAAAACAGTACGGATATTCTTCAGAAATTAAAAAATAAAAACTACCATATAATCCAGTGATCCCACTTCTTGGTATATATATGGAGGCAATGAAGTCACTGTCTCTGAGGGATGTCTGCACCGCCCCTCTCCCCCATGTTTATTGCTGCATTACTCAGAGTAGGAAATGTATGGAGACAACCTGAGTGCTCATCAATGAGTGAAAATGTCCATATTTATATGACGGAATGTTATTCAGCCATAAAAAATAAGGTAACTCTGCCATTTGTGATACATGGGTGAATCTTGAGAGCATTATACTAAGTGAAATAAGTGAGACAGAGAAAGAAATATACTAGATAATCTTAATTACATGTGGAATCTAGAAAAGCTGAACTCATAGAAACAGAGAGTAGAATAGTGGTTGCTAGGGACTGAAGGGTGGGGGAGGTAAGAAGATATTAAGGAGTACACACTTCCAGTTATAAAAGGAATAAATTCTGAGGATTTAACATACAGCATGGTATTATATATTGAACGTGGTTAAGAGAGGCTATCTTAAATGTTCTCACACAAGAAGAAATAATTATGTGTGGTAATGATGTGTTAACTAACCCTACTGCGGTAATCATTTCACTATATATATATATGTATAAAATCATTCACTATATATAATACACACATATATATAATTTCACTATATATATATATAAAATCATCACATTATACATCTTAAACTTACACAATGTTATATGTCAGTTATATCTCATACAGCTGGAAAAATAATATTGACTTCCTCCAGACTTCTGGCAATGTTCACAATTGTTTAAATTACTATTTCTCAAATTTCAGTGTGAATATGAATTTCCTGGACATTTTTCTAAAATAAAGATTTGAATTCGGAAGTTCTGAGGTAGGGCCTGAGCGTCTGCATTTATAACAAATGTTCAGATGATCCCAGTGCTGTTGTTTATGGGCCATGCTTTGTGTAGTTAAGGATTAAGCCATTTTGATCAGGAGTATTCATAGCCAAAACATCCTAAGTGATTCCCTAAAACTTGATGATGATGAGAGCCACTAAGTTTACTATAGCAAAAAATTTCTGGCAAAGAAGAGCAGAATAAATTTTAAGGAATTTGATGATAGAATATAGAATTTAATGAATTTAACTTAGGCTACCTACAACAGGGTGCTGATAAATGTTTAACAACAGGCTCTGGGGCTAAGGGAAGGCTTGGATTTAAAAAAAAAAAGGCTCTCTAGGGAGAAAAATGCTATGCTAATTTCCTTCGTATAAATACTCTTGCTGTGGCTCATTTCAAGGTGCTAATGTGATAGCATTGAAAGTGGTGTTGGGAAGAGATTTGCACAATAGGCTCTTGTGGTCTGGTACCAGTCAGCTCCACCACACCACTAGCTCCATAAACCACATTCTAATTAATTAACTAACTATACACTGAAGAAAGCTCTGGTTTAAAAAAATAATATTCCTTTCTCTGATTAAAAATAACATATATTTACATGAGTAATAAATGAGTATAAAGAAGAAAGGAAAAACAATTCATAAACCTTTCAGATAACTCACACTTAACTTTTTGATAAGTATTAGTCTGAGTCAGAGTCCTTAGTTATAAACAATAAAGGCTGATTCTGGTTTAATTAAGCAGGAAAGGAACGCATTAAGCAAACACTTGGGAGCCTAGAGAATTGCTGGAAATTTGTGAGTGTTAGATTTACTAAGCAGCCAGAGCAAATAGCCCAAACCTAGAACTCGTTCTTTGGAGGAACTCTTCTTGCACTGCCAGGTAGAATACTTTGTCTCTTATATCTTGGGACAGTAGCTCTTGAACCAAAGTCTGTTATAGTTGCACCAGAAAATTTATATGTCTATGCCTTAATTTCAGAGGAATGTGGAAAAAATAGTATTGGCTCCTAAATTTTGGAGGTCACTCTTGCCTCCACCAAGACTTAAAAGGCAAAACATTTCCCAAATAGTGGGTAGATATTGCAAAGTCAAAAAGAGTAACACATTTTTACTGTTATATTAAAATTGGGATCACAAAAATATAGTTATATATTTTGATTTTAAAATTAGCATTTCATCATGAGACTTATCTTTCAGTGTCCTTTGAAAGCATGGTTTTATGATTACATATTATTCCACGATACGCTACTTGCCAGTTGCACAAATCCCCAATTTTTTTTCTGAATATACCAATCTTTTTAAATTTCCTTAAACTTTTGCAACTTTTAATTTCAGTGACTTATCAAATATTTGATTTCATACAATTTATCAGATCTGGGAATCAGCTTTTTTGGTTTCTTACTCTTAGTCTAATATTTTGTAATTTAAAAAATTTCAACCATCTTAAATTTTTGGCATATGGATTGAAGGAGTGTCTGTTTCCAAGAAGGAAATACCTTTGTGTCATTTAGCACACAAATGATGCTATAATGTCACTTTGTAGGTATGTATGAGCTGGTTCATGGCAAACTTCTGCTAAACTCCAGATTTCTTCACCTATTATTAAGTAGTCTCTCCTAAAAACTCTCAATTCCTTTGGGCTCTTGTTTTTGAATAGTTGGAATGCAGTCTTTTATTTTTCTTTGTAATATTTCTCAGAACTATGGTCTCAGAAATTCTTGAATTTTAATTTTACATCCATGTATTGTATGAGCAGTAATGACATATACCTAGAGAACTATACTATCAGCCTAAAATGTAGCTACTGACTGCTAACCAAACTTCTCATGGTTAAGAGTTCTCAGATTATTAGTGTGCCTTGGAACTCTCCTTTTTGTTTTTTGTTTTTTTTACTTGCTTGTGTAGTTTCTCACACAGAAAACTAATGTTTTATCTCTTTAAAAATTCTGTCATATAGCTGTGTTAACTTGCTATTAAATTCCTTCAACTGCATATACAAAATAATTCTGAAATGGTTTGAATTAATGTTGAATGATGAAAGAAGAAAAACATCAGTTACTGTGTGACTTTTCTTGAAATTCAGCAAGTATATTTACTGAATGTTAAGTTGAATTTATGCATGTGACTGAATGTCTACTTTATTCTTTCATATTGTCCTTTGATCTAATTTGATAAAAACTTCATTATTTTTAATTTAGATATTTCTCCTTATTTTTTATTTTATTTTTATTTATTTTTTTGCTAATTTAAGGTAGTTTATTATAGAGCATAGAAAGCAAATACAGAGTCTTAATATATGAAAGAATAAAACAGAGGAAAAGGAATATTGAATTACTGGCCATTTGGGATATTTATTAATGAAGATCAAACATCCAAAGGTCAGTCCTCAATGCTCATTTCCATGATTTTAAGAGTCGGTCCTGCCATGTCATGACTGTTGTCACCTTGGACACTGTGAAGCTGAAGAGCTGGGGAGAGTTCTGTGCTAAGACAACATAATTCATTTGAAGTTTCTGCCTTTTCGGTGTCACTATCCCCTTCAATGACATTCACAGAGGTCTCTTGGTCCGTTAAGCTGTCGGAGACATTCGGATTTTTGTCATCCCAAACTGAAGGTCCAAGATTTGTTTCATCATTCACTTGTTGAATTATAACCCCTTCTGAGTACTTTGATTTATAGATGGGTAGGAAAAATTCATTTGGTGAAGAGAGGCTCTCATTCTCATCCTTTGGTACAGACAATAACATATCCAAAGCTTTTTGGTATTCTTGACGTTCCTGCTGAATTGTGGTATCATGTTTACTTTTATTTTCATTTTCTTCTGAATTCTCAGCCTGTTCAAAATCAAGTAAATTCAGCATATCAGTATCATCTAGCTTTACTGAGTTTTCTCTGGATGTGCAGCCTAAGTCCACCTTCAGGACATGCAGCAGATGGCGCATTTTTTCCTCCTCCAAATGATCTTTATTTTGTTTTATGTGTTGCTCAAATAGGCGTTCTAAAAACCTGTTTGAAAATAAACCGTTTCAAAATTTCATCTGTTACGTCTTCAATGAAACTCAGATATAACAGTTCTTCTTCATCAGAATGTTTTCTCTCTGGAGGAAGCTGCAGGGAATACTGACATATTGCCCTTGGTGAGGAACACTGAAGTGTGCCATCTTTAATCTCATCCCACAGTAAGACATGCCCTTGTAAGGGTAAAGGAGTTATTTTTCCTTTGATATCATATATCATACAATTAGATGCCTGCTCTGTGTTCTCTTCTGAATCTGTGGAGTTCTTGGTGTCAACTGTCTCAAAATCAGATTTAAAACTGCTTAATTCAGTCTGGGTTTCAGCTTCTATCCGCTGGTCTGTAAAATCCTTTTTTCTTTTGGCAGGCGTATAGTATCGATAATGTGACAGGAAAGACTTTGCTTCTGTTTTTAAAGTGCGTGGAGTGAATGACAAATGTCTGTTGGAAAAGAGTTCAGAATGTTTATCCAAAAGGTCCCCACTGGGTGCTTTTGAAATAACTAACTGAAACTGATGGGTATTTGGGAATGTGCTCTTGGGCCCTCTGCCGTATGAAGTTGCAGAGCACGCTCTCCTGGGCCCAGAAGCAGTGTAATCCACCTTGAACACGGAGGAACTGGAGTTCTTCTCGGTACCATTTGTGAGGACTTTATCAGATTTAGGTAGATTTAGGTGTAGTCTCTCTGAAGAAGTTACTGGTGACCTTGGTGACCTTGTAAAGGATGGAAATCCATTCACTTCTCCAATTAACACATCTTCATCTTGTGGTTCTCCCGAGGGCTTTTGTAGAGTGTTAAATAGTGACTTGGAATTATTTTTAGAATTGGCCTGCATTGCTGTTTTATTTAATTTCAAATCCCTTTCACATCGTGCTAATTCCTTTTTGAGTTTCTCTCTTCATTGTTTGTGTGCATGTTTGATGCTGGCACTCATGCTTAATGGAACCGAGCAGTCTACTGCCTCTTTGGCTGAAAGGATTTTATTATAGTGAACAGCCATGTGATTCTTGACCAGGTGGAGAGTACGTAGTCTGAGAGAGGAGGAGTCAGTGCAAAAAGCATTACTTTTGGTGCTCAAGTGTCCTTTAAGTAGCCATGGTGGACCGTATCTGGGAAGGACAGAGGTTGCTCTGACTCTCCGGCTGCCATCCATGCTTAGATTCTCTTGCAGCCACCGTGGGGACACGGTAGGTCCCCTTCGGTCCTTCCCCGGGCCGGACCCATAGCACACGAGTGGCGCGCAGGAGCCGGCGCAGGGCCCGCAGCTGCTGGAGACCGTCCTATTTTTTATTTTTTTAAGATTTTTATTTATTTGACATAGAGAGCACACAAGCAGGGGGTGCGGCAGGCAGAGGGAGAGGGAGAAGCAGGCTCCCCGTGGAGCAGGGAGCCTGATGTGGGGCTCCATCCTAGGACCCTGGGATCATGACCTGAGCTGAAGGCAGACGCGTAACCCAGGTGCCCCATCATTATTTTGTTAATGAAACTTTTACCAGAGGCTTCCTAATTAAAAATAGCTTTGTTTATCATCTATCCAATAAATATGTCCTTTTCTTATTTTTTTGATCTGTATGTAACATTTTTATAATATACTTTATATAATATGCTGACATTACTATTGGTAAAACAGTGAATTGTTTTGAAAACCATATAAAAACTAAAACATTTTGTTCAAATGTGGCAGAATTCTGGAAAATTAGAACATTTTTTCTTAGTTTGTGGGAAAGGAAGTCACTCATTTAATTGACAATCATTTCCATTAATTTGGATTTGAACTACTTAAAGTGCTAAGGCATTTTATCTTAGTTCAAACTAATTTTAAAAGGTACTGTAGCTGCTAAATTTAGCATTAGAAAAATATGCATAAAAGTATAGGCCCTATTAAAGTAAGAAAATTATTATATTTCAGAAAGGAGGAAATTTCAGAGAAGCTAGTAATAATAGTTTATCAATTTTTAAAATTCACCTCCCAAATTTTGGTATTTATTTAAATAAATAGAATATTTTTAGAAAAATCATAAACTTGTCTATTTTATCATTAAACTTTTAGAATGAAAATATGAAGGAGGTAATATGACAAAGGTTGAGACATTAAAAGTTTTCAGTTGCTTAATTCTGCAAGCCAATTTTTAGTGACATTATTGAAGTCCATAGAATTTGTTCTCCCAGCTAGCTACTATCCTTGAATGGTGGTTAGCACTAACTGATTAATGTGGTATGAAAACTGAATTCTGGGCTCTATAGGTCCAGCTTTTTGTAAGCAAGAGTGACTTTAAATGTATTCTATTTTGTATGTGAAAGTGACACTGGCCCACCATCTCTGAGGCATGTGTTCTGAGATTTTGCTGACGGTGGGAATGAATTTATAATGATTCGGCCACATCTTTTGCCAAGACCCCATTTATGGTCAACAAGTTGGCCAGGGTTACAGGCTGCTTGCTGGCTATAGACAGATCTCAGGAAAACTAACTGCGTTGCCTGGATTTGAACCTTTTTCCTGTTGGTGTTATAACCTGGATTTGAACCTTATCCTTGTTGGTATTATAACCAACCAGAATCTTTATAAATATAGAACTTGTTCTGAATAGTAGAGCCTATGGGGAAAATCTTCCGCTATGGCCAAACAGGTATGCTATGACTGCACCAGACGTAGTCTTTCTGGCATAAATTCTGAGAGTGGAAAGATAAAACAGAGGAGACCTCAATGATAAAGCATTTCAAGTCTCTGGAGCTATTCTGGGCATTAATAATGCCTGTCAGCCTATCAACAACACAAATACTTTTGGAAGAGTTGGACAACTTAAAAAAGAATTATTCTTAAAAGCATCTGTGGATAACTGATAAGAAAATACGTGAAGAATATACATATATGAGCCCACACATAAATGGTATATGCAGGTAATAAATATTCAGCCGAAAATAACAGCTAGGTATGGAAATTCTTTAATCCACAACTCTATGCCAGAAGTACCTGTCCACAATTGATTTTATTAGCCATCGCTAGTCAATGTGTAAAACAAATAAGGAAAACACATATTTTGGAAACCATTTCAGATAGGATTCAGATAGAATATTTACTTAAAATAAACTGATATACAATGAAAATAAGTTTAAAAAGTGAACTCATGGTCCTAACATATAAATCTGTTGCCCTCAGATTAGTGTCTGTTTCATGGAGGTTATACAACATGCCCTTCTCTCCAACTATTGGTGTTCTGTGTATTACAGGCTGTGATCTGCCAAAGGATAAAAAGTTCTGTAGGGACTTGCTTTGTTAAGTCTCCAGGAAGATCTTATATATGCCCATGGAAGGAAGCCCATTGAATCAAAAGTGTGGAGTCATTGAAAAAATGTTCTTGTTTTTGAAAACATATTCATTATTTTTCTTGACTGGGGAAACCTCCAAGTAGTTTGAGTAAGTATCTAAGTGCTTTGAATAAAGGGGCGCCTGGGTGGCTCAGTCCTTCAGCGTCTGCCTTCAGCTCAGGTCATGATCCCAGGGTCCTGGGATAGAGCCCTGCATCGGGATCTCCACTCAGCAGGAAGCCTGCTTCTCCCTCTGCCTGCCACTCCCCCTGCTTGTGTTCCTGCTCTCCCTATCTCTCTCTGTTAAATAAGTGCTTTGAGTAAATATGCAGCATTTATATTTTTCCATTAACATGTGAACAATAAACCTCAAAAATAATTACCACAAAGATCATGTTTTTTTCTCTTTAATTTTTTATTGTTATGTTAATCACCATACATTACATCATTAGTTTTTGATGTAGTGTTCCATGATTCATTGTTTGTGCATAACACCCAGTGCTCCACTCAGAATGTGCCCACAAAGATCATGTTTAAGAAGAAAACAATTCAGGGCGCCTGGGTGGCTCAGTTGGTTAAGTGACTGCCTTCAGCTCAGGTCATGATCCTGGGGTCCCTGGATCGAGTCCTGCATCGGGCTCCCTGCTCAGTGGGGAGTCTGCTTCTTCCTCTGACCCTCCCCCCTCTCATGTGCTCTCTCTCTCAAATAAATAAATAAATAAATAAAGAAGAAAACAATTCACCTTTGTGACTTGTATTAATTTTACTCAGACACTATTGAGTGATTTCAGCTTTTAATTGGCTTCCTCATGACCTGAAAATTTTATCGCCTATTTTATTTTCTTTAGAGAGTTAGTTTACTCACCAAAGGTGTCAATTGCATTATAGTTAGATTTTTTTTAGTTTGATAATATATACTTAATTTTTTTAGCCTAGTAATAAGATATACTTTCACAAGATGAATAAATTAACTCTTTTATAGAAAAGCATTTTTTTTGGTCAAGAGAAGTTATGTTAAAATATATATTTATATTTATCTTAACATTTTCTCCTATTTTATGATGGACTCCCATTTTATTTGATGTGCTCTGTAAAATCAATTAATAATCCCCTCATATAAAAAATTTATTATAAAACTATAAACAAAACCAAGTAGTGGTATCAAATGAAACCAAGTAGTGATATCTCTACCCCATCTCTACGTCCCACTATTGAAATATAAGCTTTTAATTTTTTACATATTTAGCTTTCTAGTGATCATTTCCATAATCAAATAAAACATTTATGCCTTTATTTCTAGATTGACATATTTTAATCAATAATTATAGAATTCTGCTAGAAAAGTTGCAACATTTTGCTTCTTTACACTGATAGTTCTCCCTTCATTGTATCATTGTTTTATTTGTACTTAGTTTCAATTCTTCAATTATTTAAAAATCTTGTGTTGTTTACTTTTGAACATTAAATAATATGCATAAAACTCAACTTTATAAACCAGTGTTTTTTTTTACTACAAACTGTGTAATAAGAAGAGGTTTTCGGTGTTATAATCATCTTTATTTTTTCCCCCTACCTGTCAACTCCTATTTAGCACTTGCTGTGATTTAAAATTTACAGATCTATTTTTCCCTGTTTATTTAGTCACTATGTTTTATCTATAGATTGATTCTCTAAAGTAATAAGTGATTTTAATAATATAATATTTTGATATTATCATTTATTTATAATATTATTCATTGATGTACAAGTAGTATGACTTGACCGTAGAAAAGTAAATGTAAAAAATTCTGCTTTTGGCCATCATAGAATAGGTAATTTGGACCAATTATCCCACTTAGAACAACTAGATGAGGTAGAAAAATTTGTTTGAGAAAATAGAAAGCTACCAAAGCAGTAAGGAAATATTGGGCTGATACCCAGGAGAGAACACTATAGAAATGTGAGCCCAGAATTTGGGGCTGCTTTTATTCAGAGAAATATGCTGATTTTTTTTTTTTAAATCTTATTACTTTATTTTAGAGAGAGAGAGAGAGAGATAGTGAGTGGGGGAGGGACAGAGGGAGAGAGAGAGAATCTCAAGCAGACTCTCTGCCAAGCATGGAGCTCAACACCAGGCTCAATCTCATGACCCTGAGATCATGACCTGAGCCAAAACCAAGAGTTGGTTGCTTAACCGATTGAGCTACCCAAGTACCGCAGAAATATGCTGATTCTAAAAGTGGTGGCTGAGAAAATAAGAAGCTCAGAAAGTCTTCTAACAGATTTCTAAGGCTGGAGTGGTGAAACTGGGATTTGGAATCTGATGAAAAAAGGCACTGAGAGAGAGAAGAAAAAAAAAAAAAAAACCTAAGCAAAAAAGCTTTTAGTTGGGTTCTCAAATGGCTTCCCTCTAAGAGTGAAAGTAAGCCATCAAAATGCCATCTCAAGGGATTTAAGTCCAGTTTAAATCATCTCAATATCTAATTTGATTAAGATAATCTGAAATTCCAACTTTTCCTAGTCCAGCTGCCTGCCAAAACAAAGTAAATTCTCTCAGGTAGAAATGACATAATTCACAGCCTAAAATTACCTCTAAAATTTTCAGACAGAATGTCTGACACTCAAGAAAAATAACTAGACAGATGAAAAACAAGGAGTAATCCAACTCAAGGGACAATAATAAAAATTGAGTGAACAACAGGGAATTTAGATAATGCTATTATCAAACACAGATTTGAAAAATAGCTATGATTAATATGTCCAAGGAATTAAAAACATGACTAAAAATTTGGAAGAGAAGTGAAAACAATTAAGAAATACCAAATTAAAATTTTAGAACTAAAAAATAGAATAATAAGAAAAAAATAACTGAATGGGTGAATTACCTGCAAATTAGACACAATTGAAAAGAGAATATATGATCTGGAAGATAGGTTAGAAGGAAGGAACCAGATGCAAGGTTTTAGACTAAAGAAAGGAAAACAAAGAATAGTGTGAGAGTTTAAATATCTAGCATAGGTATAATTTGAGTAGGAGACAAAATTGAGAGAATGGGGCATAATTAACATTTAATGACATATTGATTGAGAGTTTTCTACATTTGACACAAGATATCAACTAGACAAAACAGTTGAAAACCAGAGAAAATTTTAATTGCAAATAAGACACATCTTAAAAGCAGGGACTTTCAGATAGGTGGCTGACTTATTAATTGAAATTTTGGAAGCCAGAAGTCACTAGGTTTTAAAAATCTTTAAAGTGCTGGAAAGTAGGTGGGGAGGGATGAAACTAATTTCTATCAATAATTATAGTTCTTTTATGAGACAACACACCCACTTGTACTAGGCAGAGGACTCAGACACCAGAGGAAAAAAATAACTGCCAATCTAGAGTTTTATATGCAGTAAAAATGTCTTCAAAAGTGAAAGCACAAATTTCTATACAAACAAAAATGGACAGAATTTGTCATGAGCAAAACTGCACTAAAAGATCTTACTATGTGCCATCTGGCAGATGTTGTGAAATAGTTGTCATTGAAAGCACATGAGAAAACTTGTTCATAGTTGTATAAAAACTTCTGTTTATGTTTTGACATTTTGCTAAAAGCACTCTTCAGAATGGGTGTCAGCATCTTGGAAAAAAACTTTGAGACAACAGAGGAACATGTTTATAATAAATGGCTTCTTCTCTGATGTTCTTGATAAGGCAGAAAACAAATGTGTGTGGAAAAACATGGATATAGATGGCCCTGGGTTAAAAAATGATTCATCTAGGCCAGGAAAAATATATAAGATGAGCCTGATGAATCTTGCAGTGCCAGAAAAAAAAGAAAGTGCTAAAAAAAAAAAAAAAAGACTCACAATAATGGGGGTATGTCAAAGAGGTATCCAGAGCTGACTAAAGATTTTCCAATGGCCCAAACTAGAACAATTTAAGTAACAAAATAAGACTAGAATTGGATTGTAATCCAAAGTATAAAATAAATATCCATGAGTCCACATTGATACAATTAAATACTTGGATAAATAAATGAATGGGGAGGAAGAGACACATATCCCCTGCATAAGAATTTTAAATAATGTATATAGATACTGCACCTTCAAGGAGGGTTGTGCAAGTATGGGGTATGCATAGTGACTTTCTTCCAAAGTATGTAGTATGGAAAGAGTAATTTTACAGTGGAGAGACCAGACAAACATGATTTTAGCTAGGTGTTCAAGGTTAACATCAATAGTGATAAGTCGTCTTGATAGTACATTCCCTTAATATGATGTTATGGTACTCTTCTACAGAACCCATAATCCCAGTATAATCATGAGATAAACATAAGACAAATCTAGTAGAGGAACATTCTAAAAAATAACTGACCAGTACTTCAAATTGTCAATGCCATCAAAAACAAGGAAAGTTTGAGAAATTACTACACCCTATGGGAGCCTCAGGAGAAAATGACAATTAAATGTAATGTGGTGTATTGGATTATATTCTGGAACATAAAAGGGACATTAGGTAAATACTAAGGAAATTTGAATAAACTATGGACATTAGTCATTAATTTATCAATATTAGCTCATTCATTGCAACAAATATACCATGCTAATAATATATTAATAATGGAGGAAATAATAGAGGAAACACTGGGTGTGGCATATATTGAAGCTCTACTATCTTTGCAACTTTTCTATTAATCTAAAACTATTCTAAAGCAGTTTATTTTTAAAAAGTGATTCAGAAGTATTTGACTTTGAATGTGGAGCTATTTTAAAAACAATTTAACAGGGGCGCCTGGGTGGCTCAGTTGTTAAGCATCTGCCTTCGGCTCAGGTCATGATCCCAGGGTCCTGGGATCGAGTCCCATATCGGGCTCCCTGATCAGTGGGAAGCCTTCTTCTCCCTCTCCCACTCCCCCTGCTTGTGTTCACTCTCTCTCTGTCTCTTTCTCTGTAAAATAAAGAAATAAAATTAAAAAAAAATTCAACACATTTCATTTGTTTTTAACATATAATGAAAGTTAGATCTGGATAAATCTAGGAAGTTTTAAGAACATTTTACAGAAAATTCAAAGCATTTCCAGTAAAGAGAATAATATAATGGACCCAAATGTATCTATTATCTAGCTTGCAAAGTTGTCAACTTCCTATCATTTTTATCTATCACTGCTCCTATATATTTTTTGGGTGGAATATTCAAAGTCAAATGCCAGATATGTCATTTTTAAATTCGTTATTGCGTATCCTTAATATATAATGAATTTTAAAAATGTAACTATCATAGCTCTATTTTGCTCAGTAGTATTAATAATAATTTTTCAATAAAAGCTAATGCCCTGTCCATATTCAGTTTTCCCCAGTTACCTGAAAAATTAATTTTTACAGTTGGTTTGTTGGTATCAGATTTCAAACAAGACCCACATGTTGCATTTGGTTAACATGTCTCAATTTTCTTTTAATCTATAATAGTTCATCCTTTATGCTGCTTTTTTTTTGTAGTTGTTACATAAACAGGTTTATTTTTGTAATAGAATTTTGTACATTTTGGATTTGGTTGATTATATCTTTATGGTGTCATTTAATATGGTCTTTGAAATAGCTCTTTCAGGTTTGCCTGGGTGGCTCAGTCAGTTAAGCATCTGCCTTCAACTCATGTCATGATCCCAGGGTCCTGGGATGGAGCCCTGCGTTGGGCTCTCTGCTCAGCGGGGAGTCTGCTTCTCCTTCTCCCTCTCCCTCTGTATCCTTTTTCTCTTTCTCAAATAAATAAATAAAATCCTTAAAAAATAGCTCTTTCATTAATTATGAAATAAAATTCTAACTGATAAAAGATGTGTTATAACTTAATGCATTAGAGTAAAGGCCAATTAATTTCTGTGTCTCAGTTTCCTCTCTGTAAATGTAGAAGATTAGATAATGATTTCTGGGGAATCTTTCTCATTCTAAAAGTCTCTGAATTTTTATGTATGATGAAAAGATCTTATAAACACTGAGCTAGTAGAAGCAGATGTAAGTAACTTCTTTGCCCATCTTGGAGGAAACAGAACTCCTTTGCATGTGCCTCAAACAAATCCAGTGTCACAATGTTAGGGAGTAACAGATTTTACTAAATCTGTGTACTTTGCAGGCAATGGACAGTATAGCTCATAGACTATAAAGTAAGCCTTAAAAGAAAAAGGCCATTGGAAGTTCTTGTTCTACCTCTCTCCAAATTCTTGATTTTGCCTTTTGTTGTTTTTTCTATTGAAACTCATCTTGCTGGTTCTTCAGTTCATTTAATCTTTCTCTACTTCCTGGAATTTTCAGATATTTTTAGTTCTTTGTATTTTTCTTAAGCAGCTAAATTTGCCTCTTTGTTGTCTTTGCATCTTCATACCCAGCACATGTATCATCAAACAATCTACTCCCCTTAAAAGGCAAAGGGTAGGGGCAAGTGGGCAAGTGGGAGATTTTCTTCATAATAACAAATAGTATTTTACACATACATTTATACTGAATTCATGCCCTTATGAAGCACCTACTGCATTTGTGCCAGGAATTAGGCCTGATGGGAATAATGACTAACAATACCGCTTCCTTTTCCTCATGAATTTATGGTCAAATTATTTATACATATTAGTAAGATGTCAAGGTTAGGTACGGAATGAAAGTCAGTGTGGAGTGATTTACAAAAGACTAATGACTATTCACACTTTAATCCACTTTTGCAAATCTGTGGAACATTTGCATATTCTCTTGGGGTTTCTGGGTGACAGCAAGCTGTAGTGAAGCCAGATTCTTCTGCCAGGATTCCAGCAAGAGTTACACGCTGGCTCTGTGTCCCAGTCTGCATTCAGAGCCAGGACGAGAAAACTTTGCCACAGGAAATGAGATAATGCATCCACAAACTCTTCTCAGGAAAATACGTTACCCTAGGATATATATTTATGCCCTAGACATTTTAACAGATACACAGCAGTTAACCTCATTTTTCTTTCTTAGTGTTCTTGATTCACAATCATAATTAAGCCTGCTAAGTATACCTCTATGTGAAATAAAAGAAAGTTTTTGAGTTTTCTAGGTAAAACATTCCAAAATGACATTTTTCTGTAAAAAAAAAACCAGCAAGATGGCATAAAGAGTGGGGACCACAGTGATATAGGGTGAGAAGACCTTGATGGATTTGGGCCTTGGTTTTGCCATTTAAAAGCCACATGACTTTGAGCAAGTCTCATAGCCTCAGTTTACTCATTAAATGGAAAAAGGGAATCTCTCTAATTCATAGGAATTTTGAGAGGATTAAATCAGATAATATGAATGAAAAGACTTCTGAAATTATAAAGCACATGCAAACAGAGACTTGGTTCTTAAGTCTACTGGGAACAGACTATTACTTTGAACCTTAATGCCCCCTCCTTCAGGTTAATATGCAAAAACAAATATAAAACACTTAAAATGTACACAGGTAGTGACATCACTGGCTGAATTGACTCAGAACTCAAAGTTTCAATTCAAGTTGGTCAACCTGTCTATATATGGGAGAATTTCCATTCAAATGGGAACATTTCACTAGCCCACCAACAGCCTTAGACATGGTTTCCTGTTTACCTTGAAATGGATGTTGTGGTTTGTTCTTAATGATTGGAGGAAGTTCCAGTTCTTGGTGGAATGATCTCATTTAAACATAGAGCAGGATATGAGGAAGAACAATTAGCTTGTGGTTCTGATTGATGTTGTATATTTTAGATACAGCTGGATAGATCTATGAATATAATAATTTCTTTCATTAATTTTTTCCTTTCATGAATATTTATTGAATATCTATTATGTCCCAGGCATTGTTGTAGGAATGACAACAAAGAACAAAATATAGTCCTTGCCTTCAAGAATCTGGTAATCTTGTTTAGAAAATAGGCAAAGAAATCAGTGATTATGGTATAATGTGGTAATTCTTTTTTAGAAGTTGGTGTGATCTGTTTGACATTAGATATTTCTCAGCTATTGCCTCTAAGGTCATTTTTAACTGCTATGTAAGAATTACAATGTTCGTGAAAATATGCAAAGAAGGTTTACTATTCAGCACAGTTTCCTTGTTAGTTTCCTACCTTCTCATCTCCAGCAGGCACTTAACTCGGTTCTCTTTATGTGACAAACAGTCCTTTACAACATCATTTTCCTTGTCCCATACTTATAAAATTTCTGCCATTGCAGAGAGAACGTAGTCCCCAGAAATACAGACATGGATTAGTTTAAATAGTTTAAATTAGTTTAAATAGACAAGAAGGCTGGAACATTGCATACTCACAGCCATTACTGTTTTTAGCAAATTGGAGGGAAGCCAAAACTTTCATAGAAATCAGGTGATAATGATTCAACACTTAAAAATTATAATTTGAAAAGGTAAAAGGGAAAGAGGATTGTTTAGGAATGAAAGCCCAGAAGCAGCCATATCAGTATTGACTGTGGGAGACAAGAGGGACACAGAGAGGTTCCTGATACGGCCAGTGTCTTTGTCTTGGTTTCTCTGGCTCAGTTATCATGAGTTTTCTAGTAAGGAAGAACTTGAGATTAATATCAGAACTTACTGAATATACCACATAGGTCAGTGTGTTGTGGGTGCTATTTTCACAGGAGTATATGAAAAATACAACTTTTTCTTGCAAATCAATTTAAATTCTCAATTTCTTAGCTCTCATTCTGCTTGATGGTAGGAAATTTAATCTAGCCAATTCCAGATGAGCTCAGACATCTTCTAATGTTTTATTTCCCTTCAGAAAAGCATCTAAGGGCTAGGGGGGGTTACATAATGTGCTGGCTTCAGGAGAACTATGCAACCCATGCTGTCATCTGTCGAGATGTCTGTGTTCGCATCAGTCTGTGTCCTGCTCATTCTGGCTACATGGCCTCTCCAGATCTCCAGGTCCTTTCTCCGCTAACTTCCCAGCTCTTTTACTGTTTTACTTTGCCACTTGCAGATAGACTGCAAAAGACTCCCTGGGCTGTGAGCCCACTTGGCCCAGGCTCTTCTGCAGCCATTCATCTCCTACTGCACCATAGAGGCAGAAGGAGCTTTGGCCAGGCTGCCTGCCACCTGAGAGTTCCAGACAGGCAGACTGCACAAGCCCCTCGACTCTGGAACTCCTCAGAACATGTTCTTCCCTAGGGCTCTGCCTGGGCAAAGGTGGCAGAGCCATTTCCTCTACCTATGAGTCTAAGGATCTTCAACTAGTTTGGGGGTGAGAGATGCTGATAAAAACTTTGCCCGATCACATTTTCTATCAAATATTATGCCATACTGATGTACTGTACTTTTGAACTTAAGAATCTGAGAATTTTATGTTTTTCTTTGTGCTCTGATTCTGCTCTCCTTCAGAGTGATGGAATACTTATATCTAGTTTGGTAATGATATATGAAAAAAAACATTATCTTCCTTCATCATTAAATATAAATATATATCATGAAGTGAAAAGTGTTCTTATTATAAAATGCACAGATAGTTATTCTTGAGAAATTCTATTATCATAGACTGCTTGGTTTAATAATGCCTTCAAGTATCTTTACAGGTACATATATCTACTGGGTCTCTCTCACATGCACAGTTTCAATGCTCAGGGCAGGTAAAACTGATAAGCACTATCCTTGGAGAATTCTGTCTAATGGCTTCTCTCTGCCTGGAGTAATAATAGTTAACCTATATGAAGAGAGCAAAGAATTATAGAAGAGGGATAATGTTAACATTTTAATGGAGGAACACAGGAAGTGATGATTGGTTGAATTTATTTTACTACCTGTGCCCCTTTGGGTATAGGGCATAGAACTGGTAGACATTTATAGCTGGAAGACCTAAAATGACACTTTATGGGAAACTCCTTAAGGAAAAAACCTACATATTATAGCATTGTATTAATCCTTTCTTGTGGAACACATAATAGGCCCTTAAACTTTGTAGCATGAGTATGGTTTCAGGCTACTGTAGTACCTAGCTGCCTATAAATTTTGTCAGATAATGTTGCTATTTTCCAAGCATATTCCTTAGGACACAGTGTCCCACAAGAAGCCCAATGACAAAAACAAAAATAAAACAAAACAATAGAAGAGTTTCACAGCAAGTAAGTTTGAGAAACAGCTGTATATCACATGCAACTTTGAGAGAATATTTTGAATAACATTGTACCAAAATTCCTTTTTCTTTCTGTATTCCCTCTATTCATATGCTACTTTCTTCCTTTTCTCATTTATTAAATATGAGAATTCAATACACTAAGTTTTTTTTTCTTTTTTATGAGCTATAGCTGATAATCTTGATAGTCATGATTTATTAAATAATGAGGCACAGCATTGGAGGGGATAGGAAGACTTCCAGGTGAGCTTCATTTATTTCAGATGTCTCAAGTATATGACTTCTTCACATTTTTAATAATAGTTTTCATATGAGATGGTACTCAAGGTTGAAAAAAACACATTGGAAATCCACTCAAGTCTTAGGAAAAGTTTCTAATGTATAATACAAGTGCCAACCATCAAGCAGTTTGAGGAGTTTTCTTATCCACTTTCCTATTTATTTAAAATTTAGCCTTCCTGATTTTCTCTGTGGCCTATACTTGACTGCATGAAGTTGCTTTTCCTAGCCATCTGCAAACATGTTATTTTTTATTGAGGAGTGTTAAGTAACAGAAAGAAAGCTGCCATAAATTGTTAAGAATAATATACTGAGCTGTAAATATGATTCTTCAGTAGGATTCCATTATACTTATTTATTCTATTTATATACCAGGCTATTTCTAAAACAATTTGAAGGGGCTTATTATTTCATATAAAGACTTTTTTTTTACGAAGGCCATAACGAATACAGTGAACATAGCTGTAATTATTATTCCAGTCCTGAAAGCCACTGTGATGAAGTCATGGAATTATGATCTCTTCTAAGCTTATAATTGTGTGTGAACATATGTACAAGTTTATATTACTTCAGTGGGATCCTTGGAAAGAATCACATACTGGAAACATTTAAGACAAAATAAGTCTTTCTGATCTGTTAATAAAGTAAACAATCTTGATTTAAAAAGAATAAATCATATGTTGGGGACAAAAATGGCATGTCCTTTGTGTGGAGTCATAGTTCTGTGTTTTCTTCTCTTCAAAAATGGAAAAACACACCCATACAGTTGTCTTTATTGTCAAACTATAAATAACATATCCCAAAAGTCTCCTTAGGCTAAATCAGCATCACTTTAAGATTTTTGTTTTCTTCTTTGAGTTTACACTAGGCCCTGCACTTATCTCTTAAAGTAGATAGGACTTGTTCTCTAGAATAATTGGGACATCAGTTAGCAGTCAACCCTAGGGCACAGGGAAGTAAGAAAACATTTCAGAGCTATTAGACACCTAATACCCACTTCTCAAGAGGCTGTGCTTGGTGAGAAAAGGGCCTGGCCATCCAAATGTCTGCACTTAGAGACTCTGCAAAGAGGCTTTCCCTTACAATGATTCCTTTATACAGCCCGCGTTTGACTGTACAAAGTGGCAAGACAGAAATGAAAACTGTGAATTGATCTACCTGCTCAGGAAGCCAAACTTATAAAGGAAAATAATTCACTTGACTCTTCTGACCTCTTCGACTTGTCTGGGTCCAAAAGGAACTTGGCCTTTTCTTCTACCTTTTTTTCTGCTCCTGCAACTTGCATAAGTTGTGAATTTGGCAACAGGGTTGAAAGTCTCTTTTTATTCAGGGAAAAATATATCCAAAGACCTATAATTCTGAACTTTCAAGGAAAAATCCTAAATGCAGCAAATAATGCAATTTATGGAAACATGAAAGCACATATATCATAATTTACTTAAATTGCTGATGAGTTTTAAAACATAGTAACTTGCATTTTACATGCTTATTGTAAAAAACAGAAAAATATGAAGAAGTAAAATAAAATCAACCATAATTCTATTATCCAAAGAAACGTCCTATTAACCTTTTAGTGTTTTTCCTAAATGTAATACATGTTTAGGAATATAATAGGCACTAAATTATAATTTTCATGCACTTGACAGTTTTGTCTATGGCCATGATAATCTTAGCAGTTAATATCAGGAAGAACCAGTGCATTCTGAAAAGTTGCTGAGTGTCTATTGTAGCAAAGAATAAATGACATGGAGAAAAACATTGGCTCTAGGGAGATCTGCATCATTTAAAACTCTTGCCAACAACCATGTGAGTGAAATTGGAAGCCAATTCTCCCTCCAGTCAAGACTTCAGATGAAACCTCAACCTTGGCCAACAGCTTGACTGCAACCTTAGGAAAGATGCTGAACCAGAGGCATCCAGCTAAGCCACATCTGAATTCCCAAGGCAGAGAGACTGTGACATAATGTTTATTGTGTTAAACCACTAAGTTTTGAGCAATTTGTTATGAAGCAAGAGATAGCTAAGACATAGCATAAAATAGTCAAATGAACCTTGGTCATTACACAAACCCTACCATTCAGTTTACTGTGGAATGTTAGTCAAACCACTCAACCACTTAACTGATTCTTCAGTTTTCTTCTTTGTAGGGTTTGGCCAGATTAATGTTTCCTAAACTTCAGTCATTTATTTAAAACTTTCTAAAAAAAATAAAACATAAAACTTTCTAATACTTTATATATCTATTTAAAGCCTCTACTGTTATTTACTGAGTTCTCTGAATTGTATCATGAGCAAAATTACCTTTAAGCCAATTAGGCCATTTAGCATACATCTCTTTGGTAAATATTGCTAGTCCTCCAGTAGTTACAAATTTGGTAAAGGATATTTTCCTCTTCCTGACAACTTCATTACTAGATGATATATTGCAATGAATGAAAATCTTAGATAAAATTCTGTTCAATGAAGGAACATTCACCACATCTTACCCAAGCTAAGATACTACCTGTTGTAAGATGCACAATAGTACTGTGGATTCTTGCGAATGAAAGAGAAGCACAACTAATCATAATTGTAAAATGCCATTGATTGTAAGACACATCCAATTCCAGGCATGTTAAAATGTGAGAAAAGTGTGTATTTTAAGATTAAAGACATAAGGTATTAGCAGCTAAGCACCAAAGGAGGCCCTCCATTCTATCAGTATCTTTAAATTCACACTTCTACCCTAAGTACACTGGCCCTAGCAAAAAAGGCTTTCTCCAAATGGGACATCAGAGTGTTCTGATGCCAGTGTTCTGATCATAGTGTTATTACAGCCATTCCTCTAATCAGATCAGGCAAATCTACGTCCTCTGTGCAACGGAAGGATGCAGGATCAACGCAGTTCTGGATCTGGAGTGAGGCACTGTGGTTTTGCAGTGCCCATGGAAGGGTGGTAGGGCCAGTTCAGTATTCATAATTTATCACCTGTCTTGAATAATACTTATTTAAGCTAATAAAGATTATTTCTAACATAACTTAACACTGATTGGCAAAGCATTTCACATAGGTTTGATTAAGGACTTACTATCTTTTAAGAATAGTTCTCTTTAGGTTTTGAGTCCTCATTAGGGCCTCAAATGGTAATCAACCATTCCTGAAATATAGATTGGAAACAACTTGTTTAACATGCATAGCCTACTGTTCACATTGAAGCATTGTAAAATAAATTATCGTATCCATACTGTAAAAACCCTTATTTTACCAAAGCAAATTTATCTGGGTAGGAAACTATGTTACCATGACTGTAATTGGAAAATGGGTAGCAATGCTATAAACAGAAGTCACCTATAAAAAGAAATACAATGCATCACAAACCTAGGTACCATTGCCTCATTAAGGCTCTAAGCTGAGGCCAATTCTCTCTTTGTTAAAAAAGGTTAGTAATTGAGATTCTTTTTCTTGACTTAATCAGAAAGGGAAAAACTGGAAAGGGAGTCATTTCCTTAGAATGTTATTCAAAGTTATTTAAAGCTCCATGATGGTACCACCAGGGTCTAGGTCTTACATCTTACATGAAAAACGACATTAGAGGATTTCAAAGTCCTTGACAACTTTAATATTCTTTGAAATCCAATTTTTCTCTTTCTTATGTAAAATTATGGGTGGAAATATATGTCATCTCAGAAAATAGTACATAGGTCATTGGCATCTTATGCAGAGTAGTTGCTGTGAATACTGAAACAGTGAACTATCTATTTTTTTAATGAGCTCATTAACAAATGAGAACATTTTAGGCAATTCCATATTTTTTCCTCATGGTGCCCATATTATGCATTTATAACATTTATGTGACAGATTTTTAGGTTGTGTTAAAAATGTAGGCTCAAGCCTTCCGATTTTAGAAAAAACAAAAAACTAGATGGTTTACTCTTCTGAAAGCCTTTGGGATTTAAGCTTTGTTTGTTTGTTTTCTATTTTACCTGCCAGTGATAATACAGCAGTATCTGGTACAACTTGATTTTTGGCATTACTTCATCTTTACTTCACAGTTGTAAGGTTCACATGCTTCACTGGATAAATACTTCCAAGTGTCCTTTACGAAAGTAATCATGAAGTCAGCTGAGCTAAAAGAACCCATACTGATAACCAATAGTTTGGTTTTCCATCTTCTTTGTGACATATTTGGCAGAGTATCTGCATTCTTTACAACTCACTGCAGGAGAAAACTATTTTTTATGCAAGTCTTACAAGAAATGAGAAAAAATGTTTTATGACTTCGGGGAGTGAGAGGGGTTTTGGTGCCTGCAATTAGTCACCTGTGGACAACTTTCACCTATACATTTCCAATAGTGAGATGGAGTGCTCAGAAACAAACACTTACCCATTTCTCACTTTTTTTTACCATTTGTTTTAAAGCTCATCCTCAACTAAACATTTTATTTGCCTGACTCAACATTTGGGAGGGATATCTTTTTGTGTTCTTTTAAAAACAATTCTGTAGCAGTCTAGCTGAATTTATTTCATACAATTTGACCAAGAACAAAAAAAGACAAAGATCAGTGTTTCTATTACAGAATTGTATTGACAACTGGTAAAGATTATCTCTTGCTGAAACTTTCTGATCTCCAATAGTCTTGCATTTTATTTTAATGTTTTATTGCATCTTAAATGTTTCTGAAGTTTGATATTGAAACTAGTTTTTTTTGTTTCTCTTTAATCTTATAATTCTTATTCCAAGGGGTGGGTTTTTGTAGCGCTCTAATTAAATATTAATAACCATGAGTAGTTGTATTAGAGACAAGATATAAGAGCACAAATGCAATCAAAAGTAAAATTAGCAATTAACTCATGGTGCTTTTTTAAATGCTTTTCCAACTTTCTGGTAGCACTTATTATGTCTATTGATTCTTTATGCTTCCAGACTTCCATCTATCAATATCCATATATTCTCTCACTCCCACACGAGATAACATGATAGCTTAACCATCTCTGAGGTTTTAGTATTGACAGCTACAATTTTCCTCAAAGACAACAATGTGGTTTGACAACTGCCTTTTATCCAATCTAGAGCAGTAACCAACAGTGATAATTTTGGCACTGAGGCAAGAAAGTGACTAAGAGCTTTTTGTTGTAATTTGTAAGGGTTTTTTGTTTGTTTGTTTGTTTTTTGGTATGCAATAAACTATACCAGGCAGATGGCTAAATATGGCACAGATTTTATCTGAAGGAGAGCATAATCATTCACTATAGTTATAGTTTTTGCTTACTCTGCTAACAAAGTCTTTTTTTTTTTTTTGCAAAAGAATGTGTTTCTCATTGAGATACAGTCATGCCAAGTCTGAAATTTAAAATCCAAAACATATTGTATTATCTAAGAGCAAACAAAGCTTTGGAAAAAATTATCTGACGGAAAATTACTAGATTCTTTTTTCCCCTGGTACCCAAATCTATTTTTCTTTAAACATTTATCAACTAATTATTTTGTAGTTTTAAGGAAATTAGCATTTATTTGGGGAAACTTATACTCTATTAAAACCAGTAATGGGAGGGATGATAACTTTGGAAATTTATACCACATATCCTTTTCAGAGACATTAACACTGTCACAAAGGTTCTAAATCCATGTAATTTATTTAGCTCATTTTTTTTTACATTGAGATAGACAATGGGTAAACATTAAAACCATTGACCATCGTGTAATATTAATCCTGTATGAATTGTACTAATTTGACAACTGAGTGGTTGGATGTGCAAAGGAATGGATCATTGGGTATGTCTAGGTTATGCTGCATGTATATAATTACATTTATCAGTAGCTGTATTTTTAACCAAATGTCATCTTAAATGGTTCCTACCTATCATTTCATTTGTCCTATGACCTATGCTTGTTCTGAGATATAACCAATTCATACACTCAGGACAGAAAGGCCTTCCTGAGGGTGAGAACAGACAGTGTAGGGAGTGATGAGCAACATGGATTCTATATTCAATTAGCCAAACTCTGTTTCCTCTACTTGGTTATGGGAGTCGTTTAACTCCAGCAGCTTTAGCTGTAACATTGGGATTATAACAGGCTGGAGACGGTGATGACCACATATATAAAACAAATAATACTGTGCCTGGCCAATAGAAAGTATACTTCTAATGCTAAATTTTATATCTCTTTTAATCTTAGGGATGGAAATTGTCCAGCATATGTTGGAAGTTTCAGATGTGGTGGCTGGGATTGTGCTAGATAAAATTAACAATAATAATTCCAGTCGTACTGACATAAATTCTATACATTTTTCTTTTCTCTTATGCCGATTCACTCTTCAGAAATGTTTCATTATTTTAGCAAGACTTAAGTCAGGTATGGTGATGTAACAAAAAAGCCCTGGACTTTAGAATCAGAGGATTTGTTTCTGCACTTGGCTTTGCCACTTACCTGCTGGAAATGAGGGTGGTCTGCTGTGTGGTCTGTGACTATACCACGTGTAGGATTGGGGCACCTGATCTAGACACGTAATCTGTGTGCCTCCCTTTCTCAGCTCTCCTGTTCTGACCCTTCCAGAGTCAGAAAAGATAGTGGTACAACGTGGCAATTAAGGACAGTTAATCAGCAAGACCCCTGTTAGAACCTCCCTAAATTGTTGACTTTTGACCTTATTTTAGGATAGAGTCTTCTCTGTTGCCATCTCCACAGCAGTTGTAGCAAAGTTGGGGTCAGCTGCCTGTTAGGTACTGCAGAAGTGCCCTCCAGGCTTTTAAACCTAATACATGTCACATAATACTTTCCAGTCTTTTTAACTACCATTCTGTTTTAATTTGGATGCCACAGCATCCATTTGGAGTCAGAGAATTCTAGATGATGCTGAAATCATATGGTTCTCAAGAAGCAAAATGAAACAAAATTTAAAAATAAAACAAATCATCTCCCCCGCTTCCAAACAATTCCAAAAGCCATGTTAAAGCATACTTCTTAAACTTTCCTATAAGCCTGTGTTTTTTGGGTCCTTTCCCCCAGAAAGCAGTCCATCGGAGAATCTGGGCTCAGCACCAAGATTGTCATATATATTATTTGATGATCTCTTCTTCGGGGGAGTGGAAAGACAGTGTTGGTTTCAGGGTGTCTGCATCATTTCTGTTGCCACATCCAAGACACCCTTTACTCTCAAGGACCTCCCAGGGGTGCTCCTTACATCTTGGTGAAGTGCATGATGGCCTGCCCAGGCCAGATGGGGCCCCCGATGGATAGGTTATTGTCTTTGACCTTTCTCTGGGACTTTTATTCTCCTCTCCAATTCTTCCTCTCCACCCACACTTTTTAAAAAAATTTTTTTAATTAACATATAATGTGTTATTTGTTTCAGGGGTACAGGTCTGTGATTTATCAGTCTTACACAATTCATAGCTCTCACCATAGTACATACCCTCCCCAATGTCCATCACCCAGCCACCCCATCCCTCCCACCCCCCTCCACTCCAGCAACCCTCAGTTTGTTTCCTGAGATTAAGAGTCTCTTATGGTTTGTCTCTGTCTCTGGTTTCATCTTGTTTTATTTTTCCCTCCCTTCCCCTATGATTCTCTGTCTTGTTTTTCTAAATCCCCTTATCAGTGAGACATTATGATACTTCTCTTTCTCTGATTGACTTATTTCGCTTAGCATAATACCCTCTAGTTCCATCCACGTCATTGCAAATGGCAAGATTTCATTTTTTGATGGCTGCATAATATTCCATTGTGTATATATACCACATCTTCTTTATCCATTCATCTGTTGATGGACATCTAGGCTCTTTCCACAGTTTGGCTATTGTGGACATTGCTGCTATAAACATTGGGGTGCATGTGCCCCTTCAGATCACTAAATTTGTATCTTTCCACCCACATTTTCTAAAGTGTTAACTAATATATGATTCATACTAGCATTCTAATGGGACTGATGACATTCACCCACTTTTGGGGAAAGTGTCATTTTTGCCAATAACCTTTTTGGGACATGCAATGCATTGCCTTTAGTTTCTAAATGGAGGAATTGTCCTCTTTCATCCCCCACTTCACTTTCTTTTTCTTTTCTTTCTCTTTCTTTTTCTTTTCTTTCTCTTTCTTTCTTTCTTTCTTTCTTCTTTCTTTTTTTTTTTTGGTTCATGAAGGTGGGAAGGCGGAGCAAATAAGAGATGGCATTGCTCCTAATAGCATTGTATTGATAGTCAACTATTGGCCAAATAAGAGCTCACTCTGCTTTAAAGCCATTTTATGTCTTTTACTCCTTGTATGTCATCATGTTATTTGTGAGGATAGGTTAGTTTTTTAACAATGTCCCGGGACATGAAATGGCCTTTCATTCTAAAAGAAAATAAACTGAAAGCAGAGCTTGGGAGGGTATTATATTGTTTCCTAATTTGAGAAAACTCCCAGGAGCAGTTCTGTATACTAATACCTGGATGTCCCTGTTGCAGTAAATTGAACATTCTTCTGGCCCAGATTGTCCTTGTTGCTCGCATCTAATGTCTACTCCCAAGCAGATGTTCTGGCTCTGCACTGATTCTCACCTGGCATCTTTTGGCCGCTGCGTTGCTTGTTTCTCAGCACAAATTTCTCCTGGGGCAGAGGAAGGCCAGACCCCAACACCTGGAAGGTCTTTTCATGACCTTTGCTCTTGTTATTTTCTACTTAACCATCATATGATTTACTCCTTTTTATTGCTGCTATCCCTTCCCCAGCTCATTCCAGACACAAGGACCCACCTCTTCTAGAAGGCATGAAATTTTCTGCTTCTACCCAGAAGCAGAGACCATATTTTATGTCTTTAAATCCTCAAGACACAATTATAACTAATACATAGTGAGTTTAGTAAGTTAATAAAATTCCCAATGTTGCTGAATGTACATTTCAGAAATCACCCAATTCTCTAAAATTAAAATAAAATGAGGACTTTCATTAGTTCATTCATTTCCTTACTGCCATATTCATTTTATACAGTCTGCTTTTAGTCATCTTCACTAATGGATGAAAACAGAAACCACGAATTCATTAATATGCAATTGAATCCCCAACCCATTTGCCTTCAGAATGCATTTTGTGTTTATAGGCAAATTCATATGTCTAAAGCCTGAGAGAGACACTACCAATAAATCAAGTGGTCTGGACATCTCCCAGTTTAGGAGGAACTGGGAATATTTCCAATTCCCTCTTCTATTTTCCTCCCCTTCCCTCTCCTCTTGCTATACATGAACATCTTGGTCTCATTCCGAGGCAAAGAATGAGCAGAAATGCCCTCTCAGACTGGGAAAGAGAAGCATTTAAATGTCTGAGGCTAAAGGACTTGTTTGCTTGGTATGTTCAAAATAATTAGACTCAAAGCTCAGTAGACAATCAATGCATGTATTGAGCACACTACATGTCCAGGGTTTGGGGGAGATAAAGACAGAGCCCAGTATTAAGACAGGGGAGGCAGACCACTAGCTACAGACAACAAATTACATGCAGCACAGTAATACTAGCCCTCTGGATGACCCAGGCCATAAGAGCTATGAGACTTCAGAGGAAGGATAGATTATTTCATCTGGGGGCAAAGAGGAGCGATGAATAGATGGGAGACATTTTATCTAGGACTGGGATGATGAAATTAAGTGTAATGGTAGAGTGAATTACAGGTGTTCCAAATTGAGGGAATGGCCTGAATAAAGGTATAGAGGCAAGACATAGCCATTTGTGTCAAAAAACAGGACAGACGTGTGAGAGTAGTGGCATAGCATAGTGATTTTACAATATGTTTTTCTGTGTTGAATGAGCAAGGGTATGGCATGGCAGAATCATGAAAATGGAGGTACTTGATAGGACAACTAGACAGCTGGTGTCAGAAAAGCCAGTTACCAAGTGCTTTCCACAAGATAAAAATATGTAGTGGAAAGTCTTTGAATAGGATGGGAACTAGGGCTGTCTTCACATAAAGTCTCACTCTAGAAGGACCCTGTGCTTGGTTTAATGCTCCACTCTTGCTTTCTTGAAATTCTTAATTTTTGAACAAGGGACTCAACATGTTCATTTCGCCCTGGGCTCCACAGAGAATTTAGCTGATCTTGCTGTTCAACAATAAAATTTAATGACAGGAACAGGAACGAGGGCTCGAGGAAGGAGGAAGGGACATGACTGGTTACCAGACTGTAAGAATCTGCAGAGTCATCAATTGGGAGTCTCATAGCACCAGCAATGCTAGAAGATTAGGACTGGGGCCAAGGGATTACTCTGAGCAGGTGTTCTGTTTGGAACCATTGAATTTAGTATTGAAGGCCAGGGGAATGTAATAAGGCAAGATGTGCATGAAAAAATGGGAAATAAAGTGGCAAGTTGGAAGCTGGGTAGAAAGGGAAGGAAGGCATGCATTTTAGGAATCAGGACAGAGAAAAATGGGAGCTCAAAATAAAGCAACAGAACAGGTAACAGGTGGAAGACACAGGGAGTATAATTGAGAGGCACCCCAAATGCTGATTCCATAGGGGAGAGCCTCCTGTGAAGGTGGGGAGAAACCCCTCTCCTGCAAGAAGACATCCTCAAGGTTAGTCACGGTAGGAGAGGCTAATCCAAAATAGGAACCCCGAAAGTGGGCCTTCGGCAGGGAATGGAGGGACCACTTCTCTTTCTAGTCTTGTGCTTCTCAAAAAGAGTAAAAGTTTTTCTGGTTCTTAAAGCCACAGGGAAAAAAAAATGCACATTTCTAAGGCATTTATTTTATCTGTAGATGTGGGGAAATTTTTACGTTAAGACAAACACTGCTAAATTGTGCAATTGGAAGAAAAAGTCACATGGAAGTTTGAGATAAGCTTGAGACTTCACAGATATTTCTGCTCTCAGCCACTTGCTTGCGTTACTCACTTTGGCTTGGCAGGTATCTGTCAGGGGACTGAGTGTCGTGGCCCATGGCAAGTGGCTGTGAGCTTGGGAATCACCTGGGGAGTTCTAAAAAGTTTTCCACTTCTGGAGAGTCTGATTTAATAGAATTTGTATTTTTTTTTTAAACTTTTTTTTAGTTTCACAGGTGACAGATACATGACTGCTCCGGGACTTCCTTTCTGTTTTTCTCCTTTCTTCTCCTCTTCCTTTTCTCTCTCCCTTCTTCCCTTCATTCAAATCTCAAACAGAGAAAGGTTTTGCACTTTGCCCCATGCCTCTTCTTCCTTCTCTCCCTCCCTCCCTTCCTCCCTCCCTTCCATCCTCCTTTCCTTCCCTTTCTTCAGCCCCCCCCCCCCCCGCCCCATCTCTGTCGCTTTCTGTCTCTGTCTCTCAAGAATCTAGTTGTGTTTTGGGACAATCCCATTTTTAAAGATTTATTTATTTGAGAGAGAGAGAGGAAAAGAGAGAAAGAGAGAGAGTGCACGCACAAGTGGAGGAGGGGTAGAGGGAGAGGGAGAGAGAATCTCGAGCAGACTCCCTGCTGAGCAGGGAGCCCAATGTGGGACTCGATCCCAGGACCCTGAGAAACCAGCTCAACTGACTGAGCCACCCAGGCACCCCATGGGACAGAAAATCCCATTTTTAGTATGTGAGCTGCAGAAGTCAACACTGGGACAATCCCAAATAGTGCCTACTAAACAAGGGCCTTCAAGCTGAAGTGAAGTAAGCCATAACTTTTTTAAATTAGGCTTAAGCCATTGAAAATATGCCATTATTTCTGTTTATTTCTTCCTGTTATCCACACTTTAATAAAATATTATTTAAAACATTATAGCCAAGTCTATAATGCTTTGAGGTATTAAAGGAAGAGTCATATATCACCTCAAGCCAGCTCTTCTAAAAGGGATGGTCATTGCAGAGAGGTCTCTGAGGGAACTGTGGAGTGTCTGGGCTGCAAAGTCCAGCTACCCTTCTCACTGAAGAGCCTCCTCCCATAGCTGACTTGGAGGGTTTGCAAGCATTCCATTTTCTGTAATAAACCAGCAGGTTTCCTCTTTTTTGGTTTCAGATGTCACGAGCTGCTGTGAAACAGCGTAGGAGAAATTGGTGGGTGCCCGGGGTAAAGCAGCAATTTACTTCAGAGGCTTCGAAAGACTGAGTAGAGATGGACAGGGGAGATAAAAGTGACTGAGATGGATATAATGTCAAGCCTAGGTGACTATGTTTTTGGGGTTCACACAGAAATGGGGTGTAAGGAAATCTACCTTTTGTAGGAAGACAAGGAACACTTTTTAGTTTGAGTGACGAGAGGGTTCCAGGGGAAACTATCCAGGATGTAACTGAGATGTGAACCTGGAGCTGCTAGAAGAAGAGCCCAGGACAGAGACAGGTTTAATAATGAGAGCAGACACGGGCTGGGGTTCACCTGATGCCAAATACTATGCTTAGCATTTTATATGTATTTTTCTTTCTTGTGATAGAAAAAACATCAGAAGTTTTATGAATCTTATAAGGAAAGCTAGTGTCTCCGAGGACAAAAACCTGTGACAGCTGAACTTACCCAAAATCTTGTTATTATGTTTTGGGTCTATCCTTAAGCCACATCCTTCATTCATTCAAAAGGGGTTTACTTCAAGATATTCCTTGCTCTTGTGTCTAAGATGTTCATTTTAGCCATTACTTTGTGTGTGTGTGATAATTGACATATCAAGATAATTGAGAGGAACAAGATGCAGTGTATTTGTCATTATAAACTATAAATAAATAAAAGACATCAACTACATTTGTGCATTTGCTTCTAGGTTTCAGAAACTCTAGCTGGCTTAAGGACAGGTAGGTTAGTGACTTTACAAACTTAAAGTATACTAGGGTTTAGTAGATACTTTTCAATTGTGGCCAATCGAAATTTTTGAACATTTTCCCTTCATGTTGGTAACTTATGAGTCTCAACTTTTCAAGAAAATTAAAAATCTGTGCCTCCTTTATACCTAGGAGTGACCTGACCCTGTGTCTGGTGGGAGTTCCGGGAAAAGCTCCCTTTCTCAGATAAAATCTCAAACAGAGAAAAGTTTTGCACTTTGCCCCATGCCTGTTCTTCATCTTGCCTGAAATCCAGACACACTACTTTGTGGAGTCTCACCAAATTTAAGAGGTGCAGCAACCTCCTATCCCACTATGACAATGCTCTAATCCAAGAGTGTTGGAGCGGGGAAGCGGAGGGGAACCTGGGTCTTTGATGTCATCCTTTCATCAGCCTCAGACTTCCTGTGACCTGAGAGAAAAACAAAACAAAACTAAACTAAACTAAAAAAACTGTAGCCACTACTGATTCAGTGTTCTATTCCTTGTTGTTCAGTGGGTAATTTCTGGCTAATGCGTGGGAGAACCTAGGGGCAGTATTATAATTGGTTCTCAAGAACAAACAGAACACAATGATGTCAGGACTCCTCATTTGCAATTTTTGTTGCAAATTTGTTTTCGTTCTTTATTTGCAACAGAATAGCTTTTGTGGTGAAAGCCATGGCAATTCCTAGCTCCGGCTTTAACATCTTACAGCTCCTGCTACCAAGTCCTCAAATCCTGAAGAATGGTTTCCTTGTCATGGCTTAGGTCAGATTCCATTTCCATATCAATCGATTTTGGCCAGAGGATTGAAATCTTTTAAGCAATTAACAGTTCCCAGAAAGACCAGACAGATGTAAAGAGCTCTGGGGAAGCTCTCAGAAGGCATTGGAACTGGAGTATTCTGGGAACATAAAACAATAACCGTACATTATAGTGTGCATTGGTAACAGGAGCAAACTACATTGTGTATCTGATTGTCTACCATGATCTACATATTTTATATGGCTAAGGGAACGAGTTGTTGTCTCATCCTTTTTTTTTTTTTTTCATTTTTGTGGCTTAGTTTTCGTACCCAGGCTTAAGAAGATTGAACAAAATAGGAGATACTAGATTTCTATGACATGATAAATTTTGGTAATTTCAGCAAGCAGAAGATACTGGAATCATTTCATTCCAAGTGGTTCTTCTGAATGTAGCAGTTCAATCTGTATGTTAACAAATTCTGCACTGCCTTCCCACAATAATCTGCAATGCCCCTCACCAATTGGAATGTTCTCCTCAAATTGGAATTATTTGTGTTTCAAAATTTATATTCACTCACTGTCTATGTAAAATTCTGCACAATTGTGTGCTTTCCCCCCTGAAGATACTGTATCAATAGTATTTAAAATAAGAAGAAAGACATTTCTCTTCTTTACATATGTTTGTCACATTATTATTCTAAATCTATTGATTTTTTTAAAAGATTTTATTTATTTATTTGACAGAGAGAGAATGAGAGAGGGAACCAAGCAGGGGGAGTTGGAGAGGGAGAAGCAGGCTTCCTGTGGAGCAGGGAGCCCGATGTAGGGCTCGATCCCAGGACCCTGGGATCATGACCTGAGCCAAAGGCAGATGCTTAACGACTGAGCCACCCAGGTGCCTCTACATGGTCAATTCTTTATCACCTTTGAGATGCTAATAAAAATAAAGAATCCAAACAAACAATTTAACAATAGTACCAGCCAGAAACAAGTACCTCCAACTAGAAGGACCTTCTGGAATAAACTACACTAAGAGCAAGGTTTATAGCCACTCCACAATTTACTTAAGACTCATTTACTTATGAACTATATACGTCTGTTTCCTTGATAACTCCATAATATTCAGGTCTCTTTGTTGCCCATTAGTCCCTGGATTCTTAACTTGGTAATATATAGAATTGTACAGGCCAGCTGTTCAAAACCTCTTCTTAAGTCTTTCAAAGCAGAAAAAAACACAAATGGTAGGCAATAAGCAACAACAACAAAATCTTTTAGGATAAATAATTTTGAGGCAAGAACAAGCCATTGTTCTTGTGAGCTCAGTTTAGTTCCAATGGCTCAATCAGGGACTTGTTCTTTCTTTCTATCCCTCCACACACTGGAACTGACATTCTCCCTGGTGCTCAGCGTGTCCCACAGGGAACTCATTTATTCCCCTCCATCAAAATCGAAACTGCTTCCCCTCCTGTGTTTCCTTTTTCAATTATGACCCCATGGAATATCCAGTTGTCCAAGCCCGGGAGGTAGGGTAATTCTAAGCCCTTGGTCTCAACAACCAATCCAGTTCCTTTGCAAATGCTGCTCATCTATCTCTGTAGTCACTTCTCTGGTCTGCCTCCTTCTCATCTCTACTTGTTACTGCCCTACTTCTGATCTAGACGCTTGGAGCATAAAATAGTCTGTCTCCCTGCTCTGCTCATGCTCTCATAGCTATGTCTTCACTAGGACATCGAGGGATCTACACACAGTGAAAATCAGATCTTGCTGATGCCCTGCTTAAAACCATTCCAAAGCTTTCTATCACCTGTAAGATGAAATAAAATCTACTCCCATGGCATGCAGGAACCTCTATAACTCTATCTTTTCAGTCTTCTTTTGTTTTTCTTCCTTTAACTTAATGCCCAAAATGGAAACAAAACTTCCTGTGGCTCCCCCAAACACCATGAGCTTTCTGTCTCTCTGCATTTGCTCATGACAGTGCTTCTACTGATGAACCCTGTCCTACTTTTACATTCCAGCTCAGGCAGCACCTGTTCCAGGAAGGCTTCCCTCTTGTCTTCAGCCACAGTGTTTCTAATCTGTGCACCTGCAAATTGCAGCCACTACTTCTTTCATAGCACTTACTTCATTATACTGATATTTTCTGTGTAGATGTTGGTCTTCCATCTTAGGTCCTGTCTTAGGAGTGTTTTTAATTTTTGGAGCGATGGAAAAAAAATCTTTGTATTACCAGCTCCTATTACAAGTACTACAAATTCAGTGTTTATTTATTGACCTGAAGTAAACTGAATCAATAGGAACAAACATTCTGGTTTGCATGATCACAAGGTCCTTAACCAAACTCATTTCCCTGAGCCTGGTTACTGGAATCTAAGCATTCAATAAGTTCTTGTTTTATCTAACTGAATGGACGCATTTTGATGCTTTTTTTTCTTAAAAATAAACTTTATTGGTAAGATATTTTTTACTGGTTGGGCTGGAATAGTTTTGGAAAGTGAAAATAACAACCCCCACTCCTCACAACCTCTTCCCATTTGTATTAGTTTCATATTGTTGTTATAACAAATTACCACACACTTAGTGGCTTAAAACAATGCAAAGTTATTATCATAGTTTTGGAGGTCAGAAGTCTAAGATGGGTCAGCAGAGCTATGTTCCTTTGGGAGGTTGCAAGCGAGAATTTTTCTTTGCCTTTTCCAGCTTCTAGGGGCTGCCTCATTCCTTGGCTTGTGGCCGGGGAGATGCATAATCATATTTTCTTTGGCTCTAACTCTCCCACCTTCTTCTTTTCCCTAATAAGGGCCCTTACAATTACATGGGCTTTCCTGGATAATTCAGAGTAATTTCCCAATTTCTCTCAATATCCTTAAGCATAATCCCACCAGCAGAATCCCTTTTGCCATACAAAGTTACATATTCACAGGTTCTGGGCATGGATATCTTTGGGGAGCCATTATTCTTACCTACCCTGCTGTCTACTTTACATTGCTATGCATGGCAGTTTTGGCTTTTCAACTGGGAGACAGCTCTGTATATGGGTTTTGGATGAAAAAATGAGAGGCTGAGAAAGAGGGTAGGAAATGGAGTATATTTTATTGCTTCTCATTTAGGACCAAGGACTGGTTTGAACTCTTAAATATGGCAAAGAATGGTCAAACTCTAGTGAATACTACTTATGTTGGTTGGTTGATTGGGTTTCTCTCTCTAACAGGATCACTAAAATGTGAGCTACCATGAAGTTCTGTCCATATGATTATAATCTGTTAATTGGTTTTCTCCATACCCTCTGGTTTTTCAAAGCAGTCCTTCACAGTATAGCCGTAGTGTACAGCAACAATTAGTCTGAGATTTCTTTTGGATTTTCCATGTGTACAAATATATGTCAAGTCTGTGACTAACTGACAGGTTTTAACTAATTAATAGTTTAAACTGAAATCTGTTACTCTGCAACTTGCCTAGAAGGGCATGAAGAGTCTGGACTCCGCCTACCTCTCCAGCCTCATGCTGCACCCTTTCCTTGATCTCCAAGCTTTATTAACCATACTCCCCCCATTCCAAAGAATTTGTGTGTCAAGAATGTGTTTTCTTTCACAGCCCAGCAAATTATCTCCTGCTGCATCACATTGTGAATTCAGTTGACACTTTCTTTCAACTCTTATCTCGATTTGTAATTTTGTGCTCATTTAATATAATTATATATATATATATTTTTAAAGATTTTATTTATTTATTTGACAGAGAGAGACACAGTGAGAGAGGGAACACAAGTAGGGGGAATGGGAGAGGGAGAAGCAGGCTTCCCGCCGAGCAAGGAGCCCGATGCGGGGCTCGATCCCAGGACCCTGGGACCATGACCCGAGCCGAAGGCAGATGCCCAACAACTGAGCCACCCAGGTGCCATATTTTTAACGTGTCTCCCTTTAAGTGAAGAGTCAGACAAGATTCCAACTATTGCCACTTCTATTTAGTATTGCACTGGAGGTCTAGGGGAAAATATGTAAGTAATGGTAATTACTTACTATAAATCATGTTTATAGCTAGGAGGATTCCACAAATATGTCATTTCTCCCCAAACTGATCTTTGGTTTCAATGCATTTGCAATAACAATTCCAAGGAGATTTTTTCATGAAATTTGATAAACTAATTCTAAAATTTGTAATGGAATAAACAAAGATGCAAGAAGAAGCAACACATTCTAAAAAACAATTTTAGTTTTGCCTTATCAAGATTTATTATAATTTGAGATTGATTGGGAGAGTGGATATTAATACAAGATTGGACAAATAAGCCAGTGGAACCTGGAATCTGGAAACAGTCTCACACAATAATGTAAGCCTGAGTATATGAAACAATAAAAAAAATCAATTCCAGAATGGTCCATGACTTAAAAGTGAAGTGCAAAACATTGCAACCTTTACCCGGGTGCCTGGGTGGCTCAGTTGGTTAAGCGACTGCCTTCGGCTCAGGTCATGATCCTGGAGTCCCGGGATCGAGTCCCACATCGGGCTTCCTGCTCAGCAGGGAGTTGCTTCTCCCTCTGACCCTCTTCCCTCTCGTGCTCTCTCTCTCTCATTCTCTCTCTCTCAAATAAATAAATAAAATCTTTAAAAAAAAAACCAATGCAACCTTTAGAACATTTGGGGGAATGTCTGTAATTTAGCTAGGGTCAATTCTGATAGAATGCAGAAACCACTAAATCATCAACCCAGTAAAATTAAAATTAAACAATATTAAAATTAATAATTTTTCATCAAAATATATCAGTAACACAAAAAAGTAACAAAGGATTAATAGCCAGAATTAATACATAACTTCTATGACTCAATAATAAAAAAATTAATAATTCATAGGAATGAAGGCAAATGTGAACAGGCTTTTGAGAGAAGAGCTGTGACAATAAATACACAAAAGAGTGTTACATTTCATTGGCAACAAGGAAAATATAAATTAAAATGCAGTATGAATTTATTTCAATCTACTGATGGGCAATAATTAAAATTCTCACAATACTAAATGTTGGTAATGTTATCAAGAAAGAAGAATAGTTAGATAAATTGGTATAGCTCCTTTGGAAACCAGTTTGGCAATGCCTTATAAAGTTGAAAATGTGAATACCCTTGACCCAGCAGTTCCATTCCTAGCGAATATTCTCTGGAGATACTATTGCGTGTTTGTGCCAGGTGTCACATAAGAGACCATTCAGATTAGCATTGCTTGTAAGAGTGAAAGCCAGAAACAATGCAATGTCCATCAGTAGAAGAGGTGAAAAGCAGATTGTCCTATGTGCTTACAGTGGAATGCTCTGTGGCAGTGAAAATGAATTAATTGTAATTACACACATCAATATGTATGAATATCAAAATCATAGAGTGCTAAGAAAAATATGACAGATAAATACATTTGAAATGACTCAATTTACATAAATGACAAAATGGGTAAAGCTAAACAAGAGCAAGCATGGGTGAATCTGTGTCTTCATGTGGTAAATGTTTTTTTAAAGCAAAGGAAAGATAAAAATTTGGGATAGTAGTTACCTAAGATGGAGAGAGGGGGATCTTATCATATTAGGTCTAGGAGGTTTCAAATCTACACTGGGGATAATCTATTTTTTAAAAGATTTTATTTACTTATTTAATTATTTATTTGAGACAGAGAGAGAGAGAAGGGGGAGGAGCAGAGGAGAGGGACAAGCAGACTCTGCGCTGAGCACGGAGCCCCACGTGGGGCTCAATCCCACGACCCTGAGATCATGACCTGAGCCGAAATCAAGAGTCAGACGCTTAAGCAACTGAGCCATCCAGGCGTCCTGGTGATACTCTATTTTTAAAGTATGGTGGTGGAAGAACATGGACATTTTTTAAAATATTTTTTAAAATGGATATGTGTTATATATATGTGTATTTATGTATATGTATGTGTCTCTCTGTGTGTATGTGTGTATAAATATATTTATGCACAATATATTCCACAATAAAAAAGTTTTTTTTTTTTTTTTAAGAAAGAACACTGGAGAAAAACCTTAGGAACCCAGGTTCAAGTGTCTCAGTTCAACATCTAACAGATGTTAGATGGACAGATGTTTGAGTCTGAGTTTCCCCAACTATAAAGATAGGATTTGAAACAGAAAATCTTTTTTTTTAATTTAAATTCAGTTAGCCAACATATAGTAAGAACATCATTAGTTTTTGATGTAGTGTTCATTGATTCATTAGTTGTGTATAACACCCAGTGCTCATTGCATCACGTGCCCTTCCTAATACCTATCACCCAGTTACCCCATCCCCCCCACCTCCCCTCCAGCAACCCTCAGTTTGTTTCCCAGAGTCAAGAGTCTTTCACGGTTAGTCTCACTCTCTGATTTCTTCCCATTCAGTTTTCCCTCACTTCTCCACGATCCTCTGCGCTATCTTATATTCCACATATGAGTGAAACTATATGATAATTGTCTTTCTCTGATTGACTTATTTCACTTAGCATAATACCCTCCAGTTCTGTCCATGTCTATGTAAATGGTAGGTATTTATCCTTTCTGATGGCTGGGTAATATTCTATTGTACGTGTGAACCACATCTTCTTTATCCATTCATCTGTTGAAGGACATCTGGGCTCCTTCCACAGTTTGGCTATTGTGGACACTGCTGCTATGAACACTGGGGTGCAGGTGCCCTTTCTTTTCACTACATCTGTATCTTTGGGATAAATACCCAGTAGTGCAATTGCTGGGTCGTAGGGTAGCTCTATTTTTAACTGTTGAGGAACATCCATATTGTTTTCCAAAGTGGCTGTACCGGCTTGCATTCCCACCAACAGTGTAAGAGGGGTCCCCTTTCCCCACATCCTCACCAATATTTGTTGTTTCCTGTCTTGTTAATTTTAGCCATTCTAACTGGTGTGAGGTGGCATCTCATTGTGGTTTTGATTTGTATTTCCCTGAAACAGAAAACCTTTTTTTTAATTAACATATAATGTATTATTTGTTTCAGGGGTACAGGTCTGTGATTCATCAGTCTTACACAATTCACAGTGCTCACCATAGTACATACCCTTCCCAATGTCCATCACCCAGCCACCCCATCCCTCCCACCCCTCTCCATTCCAGCAACCCTCAGTTTGTTTCCTGAGATTAAGAGTCTCTTATGGTTTGTCTCTGTCTCTGGTTTCGTCTTGTTTCCTTTTTCGCTCCCTTCCCCTATGATCCTCTGTCTTGTTTCTCAAATTCCTCACATCAGTGAGATCATATGATACTTGTCTTTCTCTGATTGACTTATTTCATTTAGCGTAATACCTTCTAGTTCCATCCATGTTGTTGCAAATGGCAAGATTTCATTTTTTTGATGGCTGCATAATATTCCATTGTGTATATATACCACATCTTCTTTATCCATTCATCTGTTGATGGACATCTAGGCTCTTTCCATAGTTTGGCTATTGTGGATTTGCTGCTATAAACATCGGGGTGCATGTGCCCCTTTGGATCACTACATTTGTATCTTTGGGGTAAATACCCAGTAGTGCAATTGCTGGGTCGTAGGGTAGTTCTATTCTTAACTTTGGAGGAACCTCCATATTGTTTCCCAAAGTGGCTGTACCAGCTTGCATTCCACCAACAGTGTAACAGTGTAGGAGGGTTCCCCTTTCTCCGCCTCCTCGCCAACATCTGTCATTTCCTGACTTGTTAATTTTAGCCATTCTGACTGGTGCGAGGTGGTATCTCACTGAGGTTTTGCTTTGTATTTCCCTGATGCTGCATGATGTTGAGCACTTTTTCATGTGTCTGAAACAGAAAATCTTGAAGGAGTTTTCCACCTCAAGTTCTTGGTTGTTGTGAGATAGCTAGTCTTTTTAGCTTGACTGCAATGATTTTGAAAGGCAGAAGAATAAAATTCTTCTTGGGAAAGAGACATTATATTCTGATTATCAGAGGTAAACCTAAAGAATCTGCAGGCCTCCAAGTGGTTCATCATATTTGGACTTATCTCATTTATTCATGTCTTACTCAGTATTTTCACACTGGGACAGAAGGCACTCACCATGACTTATTGTTTTTTGATTCTGATTTTCCTGTGGCCTAAAAAGAATTTTAAATATATATGCTTATTCTGACCACAGATTTATACCAAGGCTAAATGGAGGTGGTTTGAGAGTGATATATTTATGAATGTGGCTGAAGAGTCTATTAGGCACTAGAGGTACTGTGGAAGGGTCTTCCTATGAGTAATAAAGGGAACTAACAAACTATAGAGCCCAAAGGGAGAGTAAAGCTGTCACATCGAAGGGTTTTTGCTTTACTGGTGAATTAATTCCTGGCACCATTAATTCCTGACACCAAAGTCACAAGGCTTTGTTTATGCATGATATTGGAAAAAAATTCTGTATCATAAAGTAGTTTAACATGCTCTTTAGTCTTTGTGAAGTGGTACTGGAGTTTAACTACAAAATTATTTGGGAATTCTCTTATTTAGGGTAAGGAAAACTTTTTATCTTCTGATTCAGGAAGCCAAGAAATCATCTTGCATACCATGCTCCCTCTCTAAATACACAATTTAAAAAAGTTAACTGTATGTTTATGAAATACAATACATATGACAACGCATACCCTGTCTATCTATCTCTAAACTCTTTAAAAATATATGGAATATACATAGAGAAGTAATGGCAAGTTGGGAATATATTTTGGGTTCATAAGCAATAAATAATTTAATAATTAAAAAAATGGCCTCCGTTTTATAGATCCTCCCATCAAGATACTAAGCTAGGATCTATTGTGGAATCCTTTTAATTGTCAAAGCCACATTTCAAATTTAAAAAAGTCAAATGAAGTAATGTTGCAGGCAGGTTATAGATCAGTTGAGTTGTGAACATTCTGTTCTAATTTTCCCCATAAACTAGAAGTATTGAGTGTCATGCTAACATCTGTGACCTAAACATAAAATTGACAAAAATCAACTTTAACGGCTTTTCCCACTCTACAATAATGTGTAGTTTCAATCTGTGGTTAAAAAAAATCTAGAGTGTCAAAGTAATATATGCCTCATATTTCTAACCATTTTGTGTTTTCCCATTGAACATAGTTTCACTGGAATCTAAATTGGGGTTTTTGTTTTTTTTAATTTGGTTTATGATGAAATTTTGTTTTCATGTGGTCTCAAATGTTCTTTATATCAAAGATTCAGAGCCATGAGGGCTTTAGCAATCATCTAATATAACATTTTAGTTTTACATGCCCAGAAAATGATCTCCCTTTAATTCCATAAGGTCTCAGTGGAAAATGGAAAAATTGTTCCAGAAGTGGGCTCAGAGGTGGTGGTAGCTTGCTTGTGTGTGTGTGTGTGTATTTTGGGCAGGTTGTTGATAGGAGTAGGGCACAGCCTGTATGGTTGATTATCTGTGTGTATATGTATATAACAAATGCTTATTATATTTTTTGGTTAGATTTTTCTACATTTGAGTGAGATGCAACCACAAGTCTACAGTCTCTTTTCTGATTATTGCCAACACTGCACTTTGATCCCCGGCATAGCCTGTTCTTTGCTTTTGCTTTTGATTCCAATAGGGAGTAGATGCCTTTTGCTTCCATTCATCACTGTGGCCCTTTCTAATTGTCCTGTCTGTGGTCCCATCTCTTCGGCTTTCCTCTCAATTGCTTCATCTCTCAATCACATACATCCTAACACAGCTCAGCCGAGTGGCTGCGAGTTTTGTTTCAGGACTGGCAATTCTCCAGGAGTCTGGTTTTATTCCTTGGGTGAATTTTTTGTCTTGCTGTCTGTTGATGATGTTGTTTCTAGGTGACCCTAATAAAAATGTCCAGGAAGTTATGTGTGATGCTGTTGACAGGTCCAAGTCTAACAGCTGCTTATTAGGAGAGATGTCTGACTTTATCTGGTGCCTGATGATTTTGTTGTGGCTTAGCGTCTGCTGACTGGATTGTGTTAGGTACTCTTCATAACAGACACACACTTGGGCCTCTGCCTTCTGGAAGCTGATGCCATCTAATTCGAGAGCCTGAAAAGGGCATAGGACCACCCTCAGAATGACTAGAAAGCCTGTGAGGTTTTCCTTAGTGCTTTCAGCTTTGTTTATCATTTCCTTTTTCCTCCTTCGTGGCTCATAGCCTAATCTCACATACTTCATTCATACTGAAAAGAATAATGTATCCATAACAATGTAAAGGGCTATTCCTACTTGAGGTTTTTTTTTTTTAATTTTAGTACTGAACGAATCTCAAATGAATAGGAATAAGTTTTAATATTTGGATTTCAAATATCAGCGACAGAGGAATAATTTTCTACATTGGGGGTCTTCTTTTCATTACCCATGAGTGGTCATGTGGCTATGGAGCTTGGTATAATTTTCTAATAAACAGATTCACATTATGTTAGTTTGTGTATGTCCTTCTAAATAACTCGTGTTAGAATTATACTGTTCAGCACTAGTAGGGGAGAATGATCTAAGAGAAAAATGAATTGAACCATCAATGAGTTGAACCATCAATTCTGTCACATTCTAGTTCTCAGAAGTTAATTGCTAAGTTGAGCCCACACTCCAAGAGAGGGAGTTAAGCTCCATCTCTTGAAGAGTATAAAAGAATTTGTGGGCATATTTAAAACCACCATACAAACTGAAAGGACAGGAGGAAGATGCAGGGGAAATCATCCAACTTAACTGAGCCATGAATGATCTGACTTTATTTTGAAAGGTTTCTTTCTCTATTTCTCCAATTACCTGGGAAATATCTTCTCTTGACTTCTGGAGCTACTGATCTGTATCTGATTGCATTCTTAATACAGCCTAAAGTAATTGTTAGGTGAACCCACAGAAACTGTATGTTTATTCTTTTCTCATTCTAGAGCATACTATGTTGTCTTCTTGTTGACCTCTTATGGTCACAGAGTTTCAGCAGGGGCTTCAAGGCTGAGAACAATGGATTTTAAGTGCTCTCTTGTTCCGAAGACCAGTACTGATATTTCCATAGGACTTGCTGAAAGGAAAATTAAAAATGATTGTATCATGGACCCTTAGCCCATGTTACATGAGATGATAAATTCAGAGTAGAGGGATCTGACTGAGGAGGAAGATAATTTGAAAAGGATTGTTGGCCATAGTAGGATGGAGCTGTTTTCTTCTAACTCGTGCAAAATGGGGTGGCAGCCTTCGAGGGGGTCCCTGGTGGAGAGAGGAAACTGCTGTTTTGCCCCAGCTGATTGCTGACTGACCTGCAGGCCACCAAAGCGGAGGAGATTGGCAAGTTCTTGGGTGGTCTTGATCTACTTACCTTGGTTTCAGCAGGCACTGGGCATGCATCTGGTTTTTACCTAGAAAATCTCCAGTATGAGAGGCTGCCTGTTGCAGCTCCTGAAAATCAAGTGAGGAGAGCACTGCAGTCGGAATGACAGACTCCACGAATGGAAGGGCAGGTGGAGGTGTGCTTCCTGGTGCCAGAGAGGGTGCTGTGGAAGGAAGCAAGAACAGAGCCCTTTAGAGGTGTCTTGTGGGGCAAGTTGAACTGTAAGTGGAAGGGAATTATGTTTAATTGAGGATGGAGAGAAACTTAAAAATTGAGTGAGAAATGAATGCTTGGAGTTCGATTAAACTGGAAAGGAGGTGGAAAAGAAGACTGTTCTAATGCCTGAAAGTAATCAGAAAGCTATGGAATCTGTCAAAGATATGGCCAAGGGGCAGGGTAAGACAAATATGACAGATATGTTTGAAGACAGATATGTAAAAAAATAAGACTGTTTCCTATTTGTACTCTTCAGCTCATTCAATAAATTGGTTGAACAAAAGCTTATTGAGCAATCATGTTCTAAAATCAGTGCCCCATGGCATACTGGATCCCTTCCTGGGTGTTCATCAAATGATGGTAAATGGGAGCAATGTATCTCTATTCCCCACAGAGTAATCATCCTGTGAAGTCTGTGGGCTGAAATGATAAACTGAGAGGTTCATGCAAAGGGTACCGAGGGGCAAGCTGGAAGAGGACTCACATAAGGTCCACTGACTGCCAACGAGGGTTTGCCTGCACGCTGAAGAGTATCAAATGTTGTCTCCCTGGTCAGAAGTGAACGGATCTGAGCAGACATGGCAATAAATGGTGACAAATGAATAAGCACTACCATGAATGCTTTTCTGGACACCATAGGCCCTAATAATTGCACCATGGCTATTTCTGATTTGTTTAGGAATTGTTTGGAATCTTTTAATCCTTCAATCATATTACCAAAAAAAAAAAAAAAAAAGTCTTGTATTTGAAAGTGCACCTGAAACCACTGTTGTAGATAAAAAAAGATGGAAGTCGAAAGATGTCCAAGAGGAAAGTATAGTTAGAAATGATGATGATGGGGGTGGGTGGCTCAGTCAGTTAAGCGGCTGCCTTCGGCCTGGGTCATGATCCCAGGGTCCTGGAATCAAGCCCCTCATGAGGCTTCTTGCGCAGCAGAGAGCCTGCTTCTCCCCTGCCTGCCGTTTCCCCTGCTTGTGCTTTCTCTCTGTCTCTGTCTCTGTCTCTCTCTCGGTCTCTCTATGTCAAATAAATAAATAAAATCTTTAAAAAAATAAAAATGATGATGATGATGATGAGCACTTACAACAATTCAGCATTGTTCTAAGTCTGCTAAATATGTTAGCTCATTTACTTGGATACACTTGCTTTGCCATAATATTGGGAAAGATTTTCTTAAGTTTTTAATATATCTGATTTTATTTAAACATTTTTGTATTTGTTCTGTGCCATAGACATCCTGTTTAAACATACTGGTTAGGATTGCTTTTCTCAATACTGAAGAATTATCACTATTCAGAAGTGTTGTGTCATGCTTCTAACTATATTTTTTGAAAGCCAGACTTTGTTTCTCACCTTCAGAATCACTATTTGTGGTATAATATTACAATACAAACTAAGACTAAAAACTGTTATGTTCAAGGTTTTTCTTTCTTTCTTTCTTTCTCTCTTTTTTTTTCTTTTTTAAGTGTTGTATGGGCTCATTCCATAGGGGAAAGACAGAATTTTTTTTCCTGCTTAGAAGTTTTTCATGAAAAGCTTCTTTTAAATATTTTGAGAGACTTTTCACCCAGAGGACATGTTATTTCATTTGAGGTTTGTGACTCATTTGTTTTAATTAAACATACCCTGATAATATCATTAAATGTGTTCTTGAATAATATGACTTTCCTACCATATATGGTAGTTTACTGTATATACTAGTTATTTAAAACAGACATAAACTGGGGGAGGCATAGGGATAATTCTTTATTCCAGAATAAAGAATATAGAGACTGAATGAAAACATATCTGCTTCACTGCTCTTGGGTTGTATACTTGGTCCCGTTGACTTAACCATTTTGAGGCCACCAGATTTATATCCTTTGAAATTATGGATGTTGATTCAAATTCTCATGTTGGAAAACAGTCTAAAGTGAAATTAAATGAACATGTGATTTTTTTTAAGATTTTATTTATTTATTTGATAGAGAGAGACACAAAGAGGGAACACAAGCAGGGGGAGTGAGGGAGGGAGAAGCAGGCCTCCCGCCGAGCAGGAAGCCCGATGCCGGACTCAATCCCAGGACCCTGGGATCATGACCCGATCCAAAGGCAGACGCTTAATGACTGAGCCACCCATGTGTCCCGAGCATGTGATGTGAACAACTTAAAATTTTCACACAGGTTCAGATCACCGAAGTAAAAATATTTCCCATAAAATGCTGTAAATTTGCTGAAATTTAACATAAAGCCCCTATGGTACAATAATACAAAGAAATTGTTTACTAAAAAAAATTCTGAAATATCCTTTCTGGATTTTATTTTTAACGGTTTCTAGGCAGAAACGTCTCACAGATATGAAAGAAGTATGTCTTCAGTTCAATTCAAGAGGTTATTTTTAAACAAGTGACTAACAGGATACATTATTGGAGAACGTTGTTATTAAAATTATAGGATCTCAGAGTTGGAAGACTCTCTTAGACAGTTTATACCTGCTATTTAGATGACTTCTCAGATTAGTCACAGTTGATTCAGCAAACCCAATGATCACTTTGGAAGAATTTTCTACTGCTGTGTAACAGATCATGACAAATTTAGTGGCTTGAAACAAGCCATTTAGTATGTCACAATTGTGTAGAAGTCTGGGCTTCTGGATTTTCTGTTCAGAGTCTTACTGGGCTGAAATCTAGGTGTTGTCCAGGGCTGCAGTTCCCACCTGGTGCTTGAGATTCTTTTCCAAGTTTGTTGTTTGCAGGCAGAATTAAAGCAGATGTGGGACTGAACTTCATTGTCCGATAGCTGTCAGCCAGGGAAGACTCTCAGCTCCTAGAGGCTGTCCTGAGGTCTTGGGATGAGGCCTCCTCCATCTTCAAGTCAACAATGGTGCTTTCAATCTCTGCCTTTCCCTTCTGCCACACGACAGAGAAAACTCTCTGCTTTTGAAAGGATTATGCAATTAGGTCCTACTCATGGGAAAATCTCCTTTTGGCCATATCATCTTAGCACAATTACAGGGACAATATCATATTCACAAGTTCTGCTCACACTCTAGGAAAGGAGAGTTTACAAGGGCATGGGTTACTTTGGGGTGGGGGGTTATCTTAGGAAATTGCCTACCATACATCTATATACACATCAGTGACTACAACTTTGCATTCTGCAGGACTATTTATATCAGGGAAATCTGCATACTGGACAGTGGTCAGAAGTTCTGGCTTGTCTGGTTATCACCATCCGATCCTACTTGATTTTTTCCCCACATATTCCTGGCCATAGGGTACTTTCTGGAAAGTAGACAGCACTCCCTCTTCCTTGATTTTGACTCATTAGTGTCGATATTCCAGGCTTAAGCTTCTCCTTCATTTCCACACCACAGACTTCAAGTGAAATCCATGGCAAATGGATAGGTTCTAGTTGCATAGCGTCTGAAATAAAATGCTACATTTTCTACTTATAAAAGATCTTTGGTTCAAAAATTTGTATAGAAACACGTTAAATTTGTCTCCTTCCCTTTTTCTTATAATGAAACAATAATATTTGTTCCTTGATCTCTGGGTTTCTGAGAAGGGCACATACCTTACATTTCCTGAAATGAGTTTACTCAGCAACAAAACATACTCATTCCTTCTTGTTAATGCCTCTGTATTTTAGTGGAAGGTAAAATTTTGTTTGTACGCAGGATTTGCTTCATTTTTTTACACGCTTTCTAAGAATGTTCATACTGAGGTTGGTGGGGATTACTGTACATGAGAGCTGTCTGCTTACTCTTTTTGGCTCCTATGTATTGGAAACACCACCTTGCCAAGGTTTTTTGATGAATTCAGACAAATGCATCTGAATATTTTCCGTCAAACCGGAGGTAGAGGATCAAGCATGGATTCTCTCTTTATAGAACTTCTGGCAGGAAGCTTTTGGAATGAAATTCATGTATTCCTTTTCCAACTTGGTAACTGCAACATCTGTTTGTCTCCATTGGCTTTTGGCCATTGATGTCTCCTGTCTTCAGTAGAAGACACCCACGATCCCTCTTAAGACCAAATGATGACAAGAAAAAAGCAATTCTCAAGTGATTTTAGTCATGGAACTAGTCATAGCCAAAGCATGGCCTGGTTACATCATCTAGATTCATTGAAAAGGGGCTTAATTCTATGTTTTTCTTTGATTTGGGGGACTGAATTATTAATAGTACTTGTTTATTTCAAAGAGACAATGTCAAGAGACTTAGAGTGGAACCAGGAAAACACACTCCCTACTCCTTAATATAGTACAGGATGTGTAAATTTACTTTTTAACTAGAAGAAACACCAAAAGAATTTAGTTGATTTTCATAAATTCAGAGAATAAAAATTTAGCTGAAATTAAAAATATATATATGTTTAGAGTAAACATTTAAAAAAATTAAAACACTAGGTTCTCCCTGGACTCTGAGAAACAAACTGAGGGTTCTAGAGGGGTAGGGGGTAGGAGGATGGGTTAGCCTGGTGATGGGTATTAAAGAGGGCACATTCTGCATGGAGCACTGGGTGTTATGCGCAAACAATGAATCATGGAACACTACATCAAAAACTAATGATGTAATGTATGGTGATTAATATAACATAATAATAAAAAAACCCCACTATGTTCTCCAAGTTTTTGTAAAAAAGGGTTTTGCTAATATGTAACAACAGTAGCTCATAACTTTACTACAAAACTCTTGCTACTTCTAAAACTGCAATTTGCAACTATTGGGCAGAACAAGGAAAAGTTCAGGAGAAGCCACTGCATGCAAAGTTGGTGGTATCGTTATCTTCCAACAGGGATTTGGAGCCTGCCAAGCTATTCTTTGATCAAAGACTCTCTGGGTGTTGGTGCCTATCATTGGATGACTCTCTAGTTTTGCTTTGTTCTGGCTGGCCACACCCTGTCCAGCTATGGCAGATTCTTCAGCTGCAGCTGCTGTAATTACTGCTTCTTAATCTTTTTGGTCTAACTGAAATTACCCTAAAGCAAAAATAGGCAGGGCCCTTTAGAAGCAGGAAGACTTGGACTGAAAATCTAGGCTTATGCTGTAAAATTCTCGAGAGCCCCGATGAAAGCAATTTTCCCTTAGATTTCTTTTTTTTTTTTTTTAAGATTTTATTTATTTATTTGACAGAGAAAGACACAGTGAGAGAGGGAACACAAGCAGGGGGAGTAGGAAAGGGAGAAGCAGGCTTCCTGCTGAGCAGGGAGCCCGATGTGGGGCTCGATCCCAGGACCCTGGGACCATGACCTGAGCCGAAGGCAGACACTTAACCATCTGAGCCACCCAGGCGCCCTCCCTTAGATTTCTGAGATGAGGTGCTCAGATCTGGATTTGCCTCTATCTCTAGTCTTAACATTTCCTTTGGTGCATCTGTTGTCCATTTTGTGCCTAAGATTTCTGCTGTGGCTACTCACGCTTCCTCTGTCCTGGACTCAAAATGAGTACCTTCTGTTACTGACACCTCCCAGTTTCTTGGTCATGTCTCTCTTCTGTAGTTCTCTCATAGGACCTTGGTTTGCCTCTGGCCCAATTCAGGCCTACTGGATTCTGCCCTCCTGAACTCTCTCCCAGCTGGAGCTGTATTACATCACACTTGCTCGAACTGAAGAAAGTTGGGGGAACAAGATAGATGTGGTATTCACCCACAAGGGACTCACAGACTAGTAGCAATAACAGACCTTCCTTCCTTAGTTAATTAGAGTATCAGTCCTTCATGCTCTAATTCTAAATTGTCTAAAATTTTGGAACATTAGTTATTTCTGTCCAGTTTTCATATTAGTTATTTCTAGATATTCCAACACCCACTGATTTAAACTAAGGCTAGTTTCTAACCTGCTACATCTCTGCTCTGGAGCACTACCTAAATTCCAAGCTTCGGGGTCAAGAGTAAAAAGGAAGGCATTGAGTGGATGGATTCAACCTTAGGCTGCCCTTTGTTGTGGAAGAGCCCTGGCCCCTGAGTTTTGTCTGTGTTCTTTATTTCATAAAAACTACCATCCCTGTGAAAATGTCCCTATGTGATTTTGTGTGCTGACTGAAGAGAAATTAGGAAGAAATAAATTAATAGTTGTTGCAGAAGAAAATGCTTCAGTATAGGAGCTTGTTTTTCTCTCTTTTTAACCTTCATAATTCTGCTGGTAATATTTTCTGGAAAACATCTTGGGAAGTATGCTGAGTCTTAGGGATATTTATGATAAAATCAAATATGGTGAGGTGAAAAGAATTGTCTAGGGACCCACACAAATGGAGGCACACTCATACTCTTGTGTTCTAGCCATTGGGCTTCTTTCTTGGTCTTTCTTTGTTCTATCAGCCAGTGGATGACCAGAGTAGAAAACATCCTCAACCAATTAGTCAAGCTCCCTATTTGGTGATTAGCCTTGTTTTGGGAACATCTTGTGTATTACCACATTTGAGGCTCCAACTGGAAATTTTTTCACCTTTGGGGGCAGTTCTTTCCAAGGAGTTGACCTTCTAACTGAGCCAGGAGGAGCCGGGTTAAGCTTTTTTCAGCTGGATATTACATGTTACATATTTAAAGTATTTGGTCACTGAGATCAATATGAGGCAGGGGAGGAGAAAGCTATGCCTTTACAGAGCTTCTAAGTAGATTTCCAGTCCTTAAGTCCAACTTGGTCATCTCATCTAATAACAACGTTTAAGTGTATCTATATTCTGAGATCTCTCAAATTTATATCTCCAGTGTGGACTTCTTGCCTAAACTCCAGATGCTTCCTTGATGTAACCATGTACTAGTAATCGCTGAATTTCTCAAGTCCAGTATCAACCCCCAATATTCTTTTTAAAATCTACTTTTCCTCATCTTTATCATCTCAGTACTTTTTACCTTCAGTTTTCAGTCCAAAAACCATAGTCATCTTTGACCTCTTGTTTTTTTCTCCATCCCTATACCCATACTGTCAGTAAGTTCTATTGACTCTACCTTCAAAATAGACATATCCAGAATCTGAACACACTTCATTTCCTCCAACATTACCACTTGGTCCGAGGCACCTTTATTTCTTGCATTGATTATTATGAAACTCTTTTAATGGGTCTTCCTGGTTCTTTTCTTTCCCCCTCTGTGCTCAGTGCTTAAGGCTTAAGCACTTAAATCAGATTATGTCACTCTTCTACTCAAAATCTTCCAATAGCATCCTATTTCATTCAGAGTGAAAGTCAAGGTCAATACAATATTCTGCAAACCTTTGTTAGAAGTTTTGGCCCATCTACCTTATATCTATCACTCATCTCTCTTTCTTTCTCTCTGTCTCTCTTTATTTTTCCTTTCCAGCTGCAGTGGCCTTCTTGCTTTTCTATATTCACTCACCTCAAGAACTTGAACTTGGTATTTCCTGTGCCCTGACTATCTGCTGGGCTCACTGTCTTATCGCTCAAGTATGTACCCAAATATCACCTTCTCAATGAGGCCTTCCCTGACCATTCTTTTTAAAATGGAATTTTGCCCTCATCCCTGTCCCAGGCCAGCACAGCTACTTCTCATCTTCTACTTTTATTTTTCCCCCTAACACTGAACACAACTGATTAAATATTCATTTTTATTATTTGTCTTTGACTTCCTTTCGAATGTGAGTGCCATGATAATAATAATGTTTGTCTGCTCTGCTATGGCTATAAACAGTGCTGAGCACATAATCATATACTATACTCAATACATATGTCCTCATGCATTTATTTATATGGATGAACGAATAAATTCTTGCTATTTTGTATCTTAAAGGTAGAAAGAGGTCGTAGAGGCCAAATGATGTAAATTTCCATTGGGGTTCCTTCAGTGGTATATGCAAATTTTTATATTCAGACATTCTCTCTCCCCAACTATATTGTGAACTTTTGGGAGAGGGAGGCCTTATGTGGCAATCTGTATTATCTATACTATCTTAGGGCAAAACGTCCTTACTACATATTAATATACCTATGATTAATATACCTATGATTGTGGTATACTAAAAATCTGAAAGTCCAAAGCATTGCACATTTTCATAACTAGTTTTCATTATATTTTATTAAAATGCTTTTGAAATGCTAATTCACAATGATATTTTAAATAAATTAAAAATATAAAAAATTCTCCTTTTTTTGTAGCAGCATAAACAATGAATATTCCATAACACAGATTTATATGTGCCTATATCATGGTCTTCATCCTTTGTTTTATGTCGTTAGGTAGTTTTAGAAAAGGAAAGAACTTTTTATATTCACACATGTACGTGCACACACACAGGAAAATAAAGGACTTCGACATAAATGTTGAAAGTTGTGAAGAATGCCAAAATCAGTTCTAATCCAGGGGCCAGCCAAATGTCACTTAAAAAAACACAGTACAAATAATTTATACACTTAATTTTTCCCTCAATAATGTGAAAAAGCTTATGGGAAATTGCTAACTTAATGAAAACGAGATCTGTTCTATGTCAAGTAAAAATTCTTCTCAATAAAGTTGAAGTATGTGTGCATAAATGCACCTAAAATTAATTCCTAAAATAGAATGACATTTTATTCCCAAGATGTAAAAATTAAAATGAGTTCAAAAAGTGAATCTGTGCATTTAGAAGTGACTGAGACAAAGGATTAGTTTATGTATTCTCTCTTGAGCCCTCCTGTGTGCAGTGTGTAGCCTGGCTTTGTTATTTTCGGCATTGTTCTTTGCAGTACTCATTCTCATAAAATATATGTAGAATGAATAAATAAAGACAAAAAATATTGTAGAGTGTGATGCTCAGAAGGACTTTCCCTTGTGAATTTTCCAAGATCATACAGATATTTAGTGAATTTGCTATGAATAGCTTTTAAGATTTCCTGATTTTAATGTCAAATAAAATGATTTTAGTTACATGAAAGTAAAATGTTTTAGTTCAAGAGGCTATAGTCCTGATGGATTTAAGAAACTCATTTCAAAACACATAAAATAACAACTTCTGAAATGCAAAATCTTGCTATTTTTATTGAATGTGTGTAAGCACTTTTAGATTAAAACAATAAGACAAAAATTAACGTAATTTTAATAGAAAAATAGAATTTAACCTTTTTACTTTTGATACTAAAATTTGAATCTTCAAATTTTAATCCTGATTTTTCTCAAGAATCTGACTGAAGTATTTTGAAAGAAAAAATCCTAATCGATTATATCGATTTTATTTAAAATTGATCATATAATCACCCCCCTTGAATTTGAATTCCCTTTATTAGTGAAGGTTTAATATAAATTTTAGAAAATAGTTAATCATAATTATTAAAAGACATTCTAATATGTGAAATATACCTTGCAGAATTTAATTTCATAACTTCTTAGTAAAGAAAAATCATAACAATTACATGATTGTTTTAGAAATTCCTAGTTTTTACTGTAATAAATTTCCAAAACTGAATAAATTTTTTTATTTTTTTAAAGATTTTTATTTATTCACTTGTGAGAGAGAGAGAAAGAGAGCACAGAGGGAGAGGGAGAGGGAGAAGTAGACTCCCTGTACGCAGAGAGCCTGATGTGGGGCTCAGTCCCAGGACCCTGAAATCATGACCTGAACCAAAGGCAGACGCTCAACCGACTGAGCCACCCAGGCACCCCCTGAATAAATCTTTAACAAAAATTTTCCCCATAGAATTAGTATAACTGGAATTATTATTTCTGACTATAGACTTTCTGTAAGATAATTTAAAAAATGCTTATGGGGTGCCTGGGTGGCTCAGCTGGTTAAGTGTCTGACTCTTGAGTTTGGCTCAGGTCATGATCTCAGGGTTGTGAGATCGAGCACCCAGTGTGGAGCCTACTTAAGATTCCCCCTCTTCCTCTTCCTCTGCCACTCCCCCCTCTCTCCCTCTCTAAATAAATAAATAAATAAATAAATAAATAATAAAAGAAAATGTTTATTGATGATAATCACATGGTGAAACAAAAAATGGTTATATACGTCTACATATTTAAAAATTGCAAACTATTTACCATTTCTATTGGATTGTAATTAATGTATGTACATGTGCAAAAGGATATCAGTTCCAGAGCTACAAGAATTCTGAGGTTATGTGGGGAAGAACTCTCTTCCAGCCACATTTTCCCTGAAACTAATTTCTAGTAATTAAACATTTTTATTGCCAAAAATTTGGTTTGCATTTTTTTGGAAATTAAAAGGCAGTGGGTATGACTGAGTGGGGATTTGGATATTTGGATATTGCGCATCTTTAATAAAGGTAAGTGAAGGCCTTGAAATGATGCTATCCTTTTTCCTTGCTCTTTATTTCTCCCTAACCAATAGAAGCTTTCTAAATCATTGCATTGACTATAAAGCTGCTTTAACTTTCTGTGTACAGTAATTAAAACTTTGTTGCCAGTTATTAGGACAAGAGATATTTCTCTACAAAGCCTTGAAAATGATTACCAGGTCTTTGATATGATCTTTTTTAAAAAAATTTTTCTTAAATTTTTTTTTTTTAAGTAAGCTCCACACCCAGTGTGGAACCCAGTGTGGGACTTGAACTCATGACCCAGAGATCAAAACCTGAGCTGAAATCAAGAGTCAGATGCTTAACTGACCAAGCCATTCAGGTGCCCCATGACATGATCTTTTAAAGAGAAATTTAAGTTTCTCCTGTAGGATGGCTAAGAAGTACCTAGATTATATGAGACCTTTTGCCTTCTGAGTGGTTGGACATTAATTAAAATTGTTATTTTTTTTTTTTGTCAGCCAGTGGAATTATTGTTAATGTTTACTTAATAGATTTGGTTATGAACAGCCTCTGGAACAGGCTTGTTCTTCTTGGAGATGCTTGGAACATTCAGCAAATAGGTAGATTGGGGAAATGACTTATAGCACTTAGGATTTTAATGAACTAACAGTGTTCCAGTGTGAGATCAGCTGGACTTCATCCTCAATCCCATGGCTTGTGAATATGGCCAGGAAAGCCTGGGAGGCAATTTCCCAGATTTGCTTACCCAAAGTGTTCCAGTTAGATTCTGTTAATGGGAGGTACTAGGACCCAGTTTGAAAGTCAAAAGAGGAGAAACCATTATTTTTTAGCAGCAACTGTGAGCAGGTGCACAATCAACAGAAGCGAGGCTTATGATGGCTTTCAGGTGAGCCCCTGTGATGTGCTGCACTGTGGTTTGGCCATGTCTTGATTTCATGCCTTCTATCAATTTCCTTTTGCTCTCCCAGCCCTTCCCATGGTCACAGAATCCCCTACTTCCTTGTATTAAACCCTTTCCTACTTGATACCTATAGGTTTTACATTTTCCTGATAAAATCCAGAGTGATAACCATAAAACTTTAAAAATCAACCATTATTTCAACAGATGTAATCGGAATTTGGCTAGAAAGTACCTAGCATCCTGTGTGATAGGGAGATTGCATGGATGTATATTCCTTTTCTTTCACCATTGTGTTTGATTTTGTTCCCCAGAAACACACCCTGAGACCAGGATTTAGTATAAATAGTTTATTTAGATAATTCTAGAGAGTGCTGGCAGGGGAATCAAGAAGTTATATAGGTAAGGGAAAGAAGCTTATACAGAGTAAGGTTAATTAGCATGTGATTGTGGTAGAATATTGGGGTTCAATCATGCTGGAGACCTCTGGGGGACAGTGTAGAACATGCTTCAGAATGTCTTGTCCAAGGGGTAAGAAAACTGGTGTATTCGTCACCAGTTCCCATCTGTTACTGGTTGAGGGCCACTCCTGGAAGTATTTACTCCCCAGTGTTTATGATCTGTTCCTTGTGCTAATGGGCCAAGCAGGCTGTAGCAGCCAGATAGGGCTCTGAAGCAGAGACAATTCCAAGTCCTTGTAGAAGTACATACTGTATGTGGCTATATTTGAAGGTAAAAATAGAAATTATCGATGGATAAGAACTTGTAAGTAATCTCTGAGAAAGTGAAAGCAGGCAGGATCCACTTAAGAAAATAAATGGTAGGCAAGAACCTATGCAGGAGACCCTGCAGGAAAGTATTGGGATAAAAGGGGGATGATACGGCACTCTACCCACAAATGTAGTAGTAGCAGAAAATGAGGTATCCCAGGAGGAAGTGGCAAAGCAATTAAATGGGAACCACAATGGAAAATGCTAGATGGTCTGACTCCTGTAGATTCCTTTTCTATCCCCCCAAGAGCTAGGCATTGAGATGTGGTTGTCTATCATCAGGCAGAAGCAACACTTGAATAAGGTAGAGCAGCACCCAGAATGGCTAGTAATGTCAAGGGATCTGGGAGCAGTCAGACTCAGAAGACTATATAGAAAGGTACTCTGCCTGGTGTAGAATTTCTACCTCCTGGATTTGACTGATTGCTTCCTTGGGGATGGTGTTTCATTTGTTCTTCTATCCCCTATATTTTCTGTGAGGTAAAAGTTAGATCTAAAGCCTTGACTAGATTCAAGTTAAAAATTTTTTGACTTAGATCTATTATATCTCTAGCCTTTTAAGAGCCTAAAATACAATGAAGAGAGAAAACAATCAGCAAAGAACTTATGTATACCTCAAAGAAGAGTTAATAAAGAAACCAGAACACTGAAAAAAGTATTTGTTATTCTCAGAGACAAAAGAGAAAACATAACATCTATGAGAGAGGAAAAGAAGTTATTGACATGAATTAATCATGTTGGAAATAAAAATATCATTGTTGACATAAAAACTCAAAATAGGCTGAATAGCTGCATGAACATGCTTAAAGATTGGACTGATGAGCTAAAATATAGAGGCAGGGGATTCTTCAAGAATAGAACAAAGAAATAAAGGTTTGAAAGTCTAAAGACATATTAAGAGATGTGGAAATTAAATCTGAAATTGCCAATTTTTGTTCCAGAAGGAGAGAATAGAAAGGATAGATGGAACTCCCCAGTTGAAGACAGAAAGCCTAAAATTTTCCAGAAATGAAGAGAAGCAAATGTCCTGCCAATAGTATAGTTTGAAAAATAAACAAAGAAAAAAAATGAACAGAAACAACAATGAAAACAACACTGAGTGGAGTAAGGAGAAAACACTAGAACCAAGGACAGAGGAAGAGAGAGAGTAACTGAGATAGATTACTCAAAAGGCCAGGTAAAATCGGAGGGGGAGATGAACCATGAGAGACTATGGAAACATAGTCTGAGAAACAAACTGATGGTTCTAGAGGGGAGGGCGGTGGGGAGGATGGGTTAGCCTGGTGATGGGTATTAAAGGGGGCACATTCTGCATGGAGCACTGGGTGTTATGCACAAACAATGAATCATGGAACACTACAACAAAACTAATGATGTAATGTATGGTAATTAACATAACATAATAAAATAAAATTTAAAAAAAGATACAAAATAGATTGAAATCAGCTTTCTTAACAGCTACAAGAGACAATGGATTCTAATTTTTAAAGTCCAAAAAGAAAAGGAATTTGGATTATAATTCTATACCCAACCAAGCCAGCATTCAAAGGTGAACATAAAATAAGGGCCTTTTTATATATAGAAGAACTTAGGAAGTTAATTCTCTACAAATCTTCTCTTTAGTAGGAACGCCCATGAAAAGAAAATTTCATCCACAAGGAAAGAGTAGGCTGCAAGAAGCTCCTGGTGAGTAAGCAAATTGGTAAAACTTCTTAAGCATACAAAGCACGAGATGTCAAAGTAAAAAAATCATTTGATACTCATTTATTATTAAATTCCTGGGGATATCAACATTGTGATGGAACGTAATTGTATTCTTTCTTATTTGTAGGGAGGATATGGTTATAGAATAAATGTAAATGAGAGAAGATTAAATTTCTTTATTTGAATATGGCTGAGTCATAGGCTTTTATTAGTTCTTTCAAGCATATGGGGTAAGAAGAAAGTATCAATGGTCTTTTTCTGATTTGACATAAAATGTTTACAAATATTTATATGCTTTAAGGGAACACATTATGGCATTATGATCAGGGCAACAAATTGAAATAAGTTTTTGGTCATTTGTAATTATTTTAGAAATTTGGGATGCCCTTTAAAATGGTCTTTTCCTTTTGAACTTGCCCTTCATATTTATTTCATCTTAGCATTTGGAGTGGAAAGTGTTGATACTGAGGAAAGGGAGCCCACTGTATGGTTTTTCCAGGGCTCCACAGTCCCCAGGAGTGGTCTTGCATCTGTATTCCCCTGAGAATTGTCATGGGAGCCTGGCATTGTGAACCAAACTGGTGAGGTTTTTTAAAAGGAGGTAGAGGTTGGCTGGTTTGTAGAATTTAGGTTGGTGGTAAGTGGTAAGGAATACCTAACTCATAACAATCTCCATTTAATTACAGGCCCTCAGCCACAATGTATTTCTCTGACACCAGTGTAGTTTGACTCCAGACATTTGCTCACAGTTAATTGGCCCAGATTTTGGCACTTTACACAAACTGGGGCAACTGGAGGCCCTTCTCTGGGAATCTTGAATTGAGAGTGTAAGATGCTAGTGTCAGTCTAAAACTGTCTCTCAGTAGAGGAGATAAAGAGCTATTTTTTGCCATGTGGATCAGGGATCAAAGAGAAGTAAAAAAGAGAAAGGAAAAGCGAGAACAAATTGTCTTCAAATAGTGGTTCCATTTGTTCTTGATGCCTGGTTACATTTCTGCTCTTAGATTCGGTGAGAAATATTCATAATCTCTTGCATAAGCTCTTCTGTATATATTTGTTCTAACTTTTACCTGTTCTATTGGTTCTATTATTTGTAACCAACGTAATCCTAACTGATGTGGTGGGCCAGAGTGAACAAAGATATTCTTGCAATTATAGTAAGTAGCCCAGTCTGGCTGCAACAGGGGGGTGTGCAGTAGGAGATGGCAGAGAGCTCTGCATTCTAAGGAGCTGGTCTTGGGCTGCCTTTAGTATATTTCAGAAAGGAGTAAAGGAACACATTAAAGGATTAATCATACTCACCCACTGAAAGACTGTTTAGAAGTGAGTAAATAGCCGATTTGGTATTACCACTGACCAAATGCAGAAGATGGTCAGTATTAAGAAAGCTCATAGGTTAAAGGGAGTGAGTAGAGCAATAGAAGTGTCTTGATCTTTTCATGAAGACCTAGAAGAAGAATGGCTTTGGCAAGATAGAGATGTGACCCCATGTTTAATGATAGCTGCAAAATATACCCAATGATTAAAAAAGAAAAGCTGTATTCTCCATCTCTCAGATCCAAAGTGATGTCGATAGAGAACTAAACCACAGAGCTTGCCATACCAGGTTAGTTTGACCCTACTATTGATAATTGGCTGTTGTCTTTTAATTTTTAAAATATTCTCTTGCATAAGCTCTTCTTTCACTTGGTATCTACATTTTTTTTTGCGGGCTGGCTGGCTGGTACATTTGACTAATCCAACATATTCTCCAGTGACCTTTGAAAATTTTTTCCTATTTACTTTTTTCAAAAGGATGTTAAATTCCATACATTTTTTTTTAACGAGGAAGACAGTTGGTTCTAATAAAAATAAAAAAATATATAGTATAAGGTAGTGATTTGATATCATATGAGTGTAAATTAAACACAAAACACATCAGCCCAAGAACCCCAAGCACAGAAATGAGAAGCACAGCCTTGGACTAATTGTGAACTTTTCCTGGATTTCTTCTGTTAACATGGAATGAAGGAGTGTGTACACAGGTCCTGGAGGAGCTGACCACTTTGGAATAATGGAAAGAAAGAAGTGTATATATATTTTTAGTTAACTTTGTTCTGAATTTTGATGACAGTTTGATTATTACAATTCAAAATAAAAATTAGTAAAATGAAGTTGTGAAAGATTTGAATAATAAAACAATTTCCACTGAGTATTTGATTAGGTTTAAGTATTTGGGATCTGAAAGGCAAAACTACACATAAACTTGCATATTCTATCACTAAGGACTGATCTGTTTTTTTTTTTCCTTGCTCACAAAAAGGGATTAGCCATTTATCTGAGCAGACAAGTAAACGAAAAAGAGATTGTATGCTTTTTGTTTATACTATCCTAGAAATAGACACACATACACACCAATACTATAAAAATCAAATATTAAATTTTCCCACCTGAAAGTATAGAATATATTTTAAAATATATACATTTTTTAAACAAATAATATATTAATTTTCTAATATGGCAAATGTGCAGAGACATATTCAATGTGATGGAAAAAGGCAAAGTTATAGGTCAGGAGCAAAGAAACAAATAACAATGAAACCATATGATATTTATGTGCCAAGCCTTATTCTAGGTGACTGATGTACATGAACTTATTCAATCTTCACAATAGCCCTCTGAATTATATACTACTAATAGGCCTATTTTAAGGGTGAAGATGAAGCTTGGAGAAGCACTAAGTTGCCAAAGGTCACATAGTCTGGATTTGAAGACTAAGGGCTGATCTTTTATTTAATAAACAGCTCTGTGAAAAGATCAACTTTTCCTACTCATTATTCTCTTCAAAGAGAAAAGAGAAGGGAGAGGAGTGGCAATACAAGTTATCGAGCTGGACACAAACTATGCTATATACATACATATCTTTCAGCTTCTCAACAACACTATAAATTATGTTTCATCATCCCACTTGTATCAAACAGGACCATGCAGTTTAATTCTTTAGAAATTTGGTTAAACTCATGCAACTTGATTCTTGTAGAATTAAGTTTAAAATCTATATTTTACCACTACTTGATTGACTCATCTAAAAAAATATGTATTTACTATGTGCCACGCATTGTGTTAGATATTATAGATTCAAGGATGAACAAAGCCAGAGACTGTCCCTGCCTCCAAGGAATTAGCAATCTGGTTGGGGAGATTAAGACTAACCAAAGGACCATACAAATCATGCACATTGCAATTGTAGTAAGTGCTCTGAAGGGGAGAGTTAGAGGATGCTACAAGAGTTTATACAGGGGAGTTTGGTCTCATCAGTGGAGGACAGGAAAGGCTTTCATGAGGAAGGGATGATGGAGTTGGCTCTCACAGTGAAAAGGCCAGTGCAGTCTGGTTCAGGCAGGTGCCTTAACTTGCACAGGGAAAGCTCCTGTGCCAAGGGAGTTTGGGAGTTTGAGGTTAGCAGAGCAGAGCCTTATAGGCTTTTGGTCATTTGGTTAGAATTTTGGTGTTTATCCCAAGAGCAATTAGAAGCTATTGAAAATTTCAAAGTTGACCTTTGTTTTGAAAACAATACTCTTCTTGTAAAACACTCAGCTGATTAAACACATTTCCTATTTGCATTTTTTTTTTTTTTTTAGAAAATGAGAGAGCAAGTGCATGCAAAGGTGAAGGCAAGGTGGGGGGGCGCAGAGGGAGAGAGAATCTCAAGCAGACTCCCTGCCAAGAGGGCAGCCCGATGCGAGGCTCGAGGCTCGATTTCACGACCCTGAGACCATTGACCTGAGCCCAAATCAAGCCTGTCATTTAACTGACTGAGCTACCCAGGTGCCCCTCTATTTGCTTTCCAACTGGTGGTTATATGTGCACTGGGAAAACAAAGTAGTTAGCTTATGTTCTTATCCCTCTCAGTGTTTCCAATTTTCAGCTTTAAGTTTGTAAGAAATAAAAAAATGAATTACAAAATTTCACCTCAACCTTTGGAAAGAAAGAGTCCTTAGTTCAGACCTTGGAAAAGAAGACAAAAAATTAATAACCCAATGTTAATCAAGATCTGTCTTACAGTTCAATCTTTCTTTGGCATTTCCTGTCTGCCTCCACACAGTCATCAGACATTTGGACCTATTTATTATACAGTGAACATTACTAATTTCCTCTAGTCCTAGTGGGAATTATGTGTTTACATCAAAGAGGAAAAAAATATTGGAAAGGTTAGTGACAAAATTGTGAAATACAGTTGAATGGATAAAATATTAATTTATAAATATTTTTTATTTTTGAAAAAAGAAATTGAAGCTTTCTGTTTAAATGTTTCTGTTTCAAATGTTAAATTTTGAAAATTTATGATTGAGTTATTTTCATTTATTAGATAATATGTGATATTGACATTCACATTGAATATATTTTTCAAAAAATAAAATTTCTCTTCATCTTTAGAAGAGACTTCTGTGATACTGAAATGATATAACAACAAGTTGACCTTAAGTTCCAAATGGAGACCAGAATATTAGTTTTCAACTTTCAGAATTCCTAGCAAAAAGTGGTAAGGTTATATTTAAGAAAACACCACTCCTAATATATGACAAATAGAATGATTCTGTAAATATCAGCAGTAACTGCGCAAGAACTACTATCATTGTATAGTTTTTATGATCAATTTCCTGTTGTCTGTGAGTACCAAAAATATGTTAAAGCATGATATGGACAGAACATTTACTATTTGGTGAAAGTTACAATTTGTATTTTGTGGAACTGCACTATGAAAAATGAATGACTTAATATAAACAAGGGGTGCTTTTGGGAAATGATTTGTATAAAATGCTTGCAACAACATGTTAACAGCATGAGGTTAGTTGCTGTTTAAACATGAAAAATCACAAATTGCTTTCCTGAGGTTAGCTAAGTAAAAGGAAACTGCCTGAGTCAGATCTGAATTAAAATCTTTGTCTCTAGACTCAGTCTGAAAACTTCCTTTTTCTTTAAGTATTGCTGAAGTATTTCATGTAAGAATAAGCTACATCAGATGTTAAAATATCTGCTACTCTTTCTTTAAAAAGTCAGAGTCAAATAATCTATTGCCCCTTTCCCTCAGGAATAAATAGATTTAGTTCATACCATTACTTATTTGTGTTCAATGGAGGTAAAAGAGATTATCTTTAAGAATACTTTAAAAGACCTGTTCGAATTTAGATGTAAGTGTCATTAACTTTTGTTTGAGCTTTAAATGCACAAAAATCTGCCATTCAAACATATTTCACCTCTAGCATTAATAACATTCAAGAATTTAAAAATATTTATACTCTGTAACTGTAGAAATATTAGTCCCTTGAAAGATCTCTTCATTTATAAAATATTTCTGTTACTAGTATCAGACATGGGGACTCTACAGTAATTGGGAACTTAGGAAATTAGTTATTCATGTAGAAATTCCCCCTCATAAATTTTGGCTGCCTTCATGGAAGGCTATCATCAAAAGTGCTATCAATTTTCACCTCTCTTTCATTCCCATGCTGTCTTGCAAAAACAAAGGGAGAAAGAAAAAATAATCTAAAGGTTAAATGACTCTCCCACAAAGTCACACTCAAAAGCTGTGTGTGTGTGGTGGGGGGTGGGAGGGATGGGCTGGCTGGGTGATAGACATTGGGGAGGGTATGTGCTATGGTGAGCGCTGTGAATTGTGTAAGACTGTTGAATCACAGACCTGTACCTCTGAAACAAATAGTACATTATATGTTAAAAAAAAAAAAAAGAAGATAGCAGGAGGGGAAGAATGACGGGGGGGAAATCGGAAGGGGAGACGAACCATGAGAGATGATGGACTCTGAAAAACAAACAGAGTTCTAGAGAGGAGGGGGATGCGGGATGGGTTAGCTTGGTGATGGGTATTAAAGCATGGAGCACTGGGTGTTATACACAAACAATGAATCATGGAACACTCCATCAAAAACTAATGATGTAATGTATGGTGATTAACATAACATAATAATAAAAAAATTAAAACAAGAACATTTTGAGGCCACATAAAATACCCTTCCCCCACAAAAATTAAAAAAAAAATTGGAAATGATTATTATTAGACATAAAAACACAGACTTAATTTCCTATATATTTGCTGGAACAAATTTGCTGGTCTTTAAGCGAGTGAAAGTTGAATAGTATGTGTGGAGCACTACAGCCTCTAGGGCAACATCACTGGTGGCTTTGCTCTGGTTGCAACGCAGTGGTTAAGTTTTTATTGATGTATGCGGGTCCCTCCCACCTCTTGCTGGAATGCTTCAGTCACCCCCCTTCACCCCCACCCCCAACTTTGCTTGGTAGATAATTACAGTCACACTGTGTGATTCCTCCAGTGAAGGCTTTGGGATCTCTGTTTGTGATTGAAAACAGAATTTTGATGTTCCACATGGAGGACAACAGGGGAAGGAAGGGAAAACTGAAGGGGGTGGAATCAGAGGGGGAGCAAACCATGAGAGACTATAGACTCCGGGGAAACAAACCAAGGTTTCAGAGGGGAGGGGGCTGGGGGGAGGGGGTAGCCAGGCGTTGGGTATTATGGAGGGCATGTGTGGTGATGAGCACTGGGTGTTATACACAACTGATGAATCATTGAACACTACATAAAAACTAATGATGTACTATATGGTGGCTAACTGAACATAATAAAAATAAAAGAAAACAGAATTTTGAGAGCATTTATACCATGTTCTTAGAGACAAATGGCTCAGTACAAGTACTAAAATATTACTGAGGAAAAAGTCCTTACCTTTAGAAACCAGTTTTTTTCTAATAAAGAAGCATTTAACCATATTACAGCACCCATTATGGTTCTTGTTGTACATGATGTGAAAATTAACATGCAAGTGCTCAGTAGTATTTTGGAGAAAGGGAATTTTTATTTAAAATAGATATACAGATATGTATACTGGTCCATACACATAAATGCATAAAGGGTGTTTATAAACCCTGAGCTAATTATTTGTGTTCCAATTCCATTGAGGCATTATTGCCTGGCATAAAAGTGAGTTTAAATATGAAGTATAGGTGGAGGATGAGAAAGATTGTATTTCAAAACAAAACAAAATTACAGTTTAGTACTTTTAAAAATAAGGATGAAACTTGCATGCATTTAAAGGGTGAATTGTTTTGTTTTGGTTTTTGGTTTAAATAAACTAAATTAAAAAAAAAAGAAACCAGTTATAAAAGACTTAATTGTTCATTTACTTCATCTCTTACTTTCAAACATTTGTTTTCCTTTACTAATAATATTGTTGTTACAATGTTAATTTTAAAATTTAATATTCAGCTTTCAACAAGATCAAAATAATATGCCGGAGTTCAGTGGAAGAGGAGAGAGAAATTCCTCAACGAAGAAATTAGACCTTGAGAGCAAGTTACCAGGGACACATACAGTCACCATGTATAATGTGTGTTCTAAGGGGATGCTCTTACCCACTCCATTTTATTTGTCCTATTTAACTTACTTTATGTTAATAGATTTAAAAGGTGGAAAAATAGCTATTTGTGTTATAAGCATTATTTGGTAATTCTTTAAAGTTAAGACCTATATCTTTAAATTTATCTTCACTGACATACTCTATGCAGTTCAAATTATTGGTTAGGGGGTCTTGGGTTTCTTAATAACACACAATTGGATAAGATAGAAGATTGTCTTAGTAGATAATGGTATCTCTTGGTGCTTGATTGAAAACAATGTGCTTATCTAGAATTAACAAAATATGTAAAATCAAGCCCCACATTTACTAACTCTTTGCTGTACTGTTTAATCTCTTTGGGGTCCAAATTTCTCACCAGTAAAGTGGAAATGGTACATAAGGCTGTTGATAAAATTATGAGACTTCTAAAATATAATGCCTGTTATATGATTTATTATTGTAGTTATTAGTGTCTTTTTTGACAATATAATACTGTATTTCATTCTACTAATTTGACTAACACATATTATGTAATAAAACAAATAAACTCCCAATGCTATATATAACTCAAATTTATGAAGAAAGAGTTATGCTAAAGTACATAAAGTTGAAAGGCATATTCTTTATAAGAAAACTACATGTTATCATTTCGAGAAGAGTGAAAACACATGGCTGGCAACAGAACTTTAAAAAATGTCTGGAATTGTCTCGTTGAGAAATAGAGGTAATTTTTTATAGTTCTGGAAACATCAAAGAATGGATGGAGTTAGGAGTACTATAATATATTCATTTCTATAATAGGTAGTTTTTAGGCCAGTAAAAGTGAATCTATACAATGTGGCCATTACATGGACATTTAAGAAAAATTAAAACTAATTTAAGACTACCTCAGTAATAAATTAAATAATGTAAATACACTGTTGAGTCTCTTTTCTTTCTAATATAGTATTATGTTACTGCTATGATTGTTGAATTACTACTGAGATAATAGATACGTGGATAGATAATAGATTACACATATATCTTGATCTATAACGTGTTTCAAAGAAAAATAAAAAATACTCAAATTCTACTTTCCCATGTAATTTCTTAATCATATATTTTGCCTGTTCCCCAAAGGAAATAGTACTTTAAAAAATACAGCTATGATTTCCAGTGTCTATTTTTCATTTTTTCCCTTGCCTCCCTAGAACTTACCCTGAGCAAAACCGTCAATTGGATTTGTTTTGTTTTCCTCTTCGTTTCCTTTCCCGTGTATGATACTGTTTATCCACAGGCACGAGGGTATGTCCTTGGAGTTGTTTTTCAATTTGTGGTGACGGATTTACATGGATCCATCCACACTGTTGGTCCAGTATCTTTTGTAGTCATCACTCTGCACTTGTTGGACTCCAAGCCAACATTAGTGGTTCTGCTTTTGCCTTGGAACTGAGTGAAATGGACTGTCCCATTGGGAGACTTAGCACAGCCAGTCCCAGGAGAAACACAAGGAGGGCTGCCTTTCTCCCAACCATCCTTCCCAATCCTTTTAACAAACCATTGATGTGCCACACTAAGAATTCCAGGGCGGTTGTCTGTATTTATCTTGTCCTCTTTTCTACAGGCAGGATTAGGAGGCCAAAACTTAAGAAGAAAAGCTCCAAATGATATATATTTTAGAAGGAAAGCCTAGGAATTACATACTCCATACAAGTGAGTACAAATATCTTTAATATTCTCTAGGTAACTGTGTACTGCACCTGTACATTGTCCTACTAAAGATAATGATGTCTTATTGACATATGCAACCACTTCATGTTGGTTTGTATCTTTTGCCTTTTAAAAATTTATATTCTTTCATTCAGTTGTTTAGCCTTTACATTTCCAGACAAACTAGTCATTGGAGAGCTCTTCTGTTTCTGAATTCCTTGCTTAAATAATATTTAGGCAGCTGAAGGGTTCAATTAACAGACTTTATGTTAGCTTCAGGTCAAGAATTCCTGAAACAATGGAGGCATTATCCAATAATCTACTTCTTATCTCTGACAGAAGATACTGATTTTCCTTTCTGAAAACATAGGATTGTCTTAATGTGTTAATCTTTGTATTTTCCTGATACATACAGGTAGCTCCTCCTTCATCTCAGAGGATGAAATCTCTTGATTCCATGATTAGGGAATATGTTTTCCCATTTTCCCCAAAGTACATTTTTCATTGTATATATTTACTAGTGTTTGTAGAAAAGAAAGACTTTTGTTTTTCTTTAATCTGTAAAATAAAGAAGAAATAGATAATATTCAAATTAAAACACACTATGGTGTTACAGGCATAATAATATAGAAATGCCATATTAGTCTAATCCATAGTTTGTCTGGAATAACGTTTAACTTCTTAGGAAATTCCTAACATGCTGAGTGACATAGACACTTTTGATCTTCTTATTTTACTTTATTTATTTTACTGGTAACATTATAACAATATTAAGAATAATCAAAATGGAGTAAGTTTTTCCAGGGTCTTTAATTCTAAGTGATTAAAATGTATTTCACCTTTTACACTTTGGTTACTATATTTGCTAATCTCTTAGTTGACCCGTAAAATTACTTAAATTAGCTATGATACAAAATTAAGAGAATCTCTTTCATGGTAACTTAAAAAAAATTTTGAAGCAATCTCAAGCTTACAGAAATTTTTTTTTTTTTTTAAGATTTTATTTATTTATTTGAGAGAGAGAGAGAATGAGAGATAGAAAGCACGAGAGGGAAGAGGGTCAGAGGGAGAAGCAGACTCCCCGCTGAGCAGGGAGCCCGATGCGGGACTCGATCCCAGGACTCCAGGATCATGACCTGAGCCGAAGGCAGTCGCTTAACCAACTGAGCCACCCAGGCGCCCAAGCTTACAGAAATTTACAAGTATAATACAAAAGCTTTTTGTTGTTGTTTGATATCATTTGAGAATTACTTGCTGATAAGATATTCTACCACCCTTGGAAGTCTTAGTGTGTATTTACTGCAAACAGGGATTTTCTCCAACAAAATCACAATACAGTCATCAGTCAGGAAACTAATTGGTACTTGACTAGCATCTAGTCCTCAGGCTCCGCTCAATTTCCCAATTATCTCAATGTTCTTTATAGCAAAAAGAGACAGTTTACAAATACTGGTATGTTTAGTATATATTTATGTGATATATTTAGTGTCTCATAATCCCCTTCAATTTGAAACCCTTTCTCAGTCTTTCCTTGTCTTTTATGACTTTGTTACATTTGAAGTTTTGGGTACTTTGTAGAATATCCCTCAACTTGGACATAGCTGATATTTCTTCGTACTTAGATTCAGGTATGTATATTTGGCAGAAATATGACAGAAGTTAGGCTATGTTGTTTTAATACCTCCTGTTAGGTGGTATAAATTTTTAATTTTTCCTATTGCTGATAATATTTACTTTTATCACTGGTCTGATGTAGTATCTGCTAGGCTTCCCCACTGTAAATTATTTCATTATCATTTGTAATAAATAAATATTTTATATGAAGGCAGCTTGAAATGATATAAAATCCTGTTCCTCATAAAAATTTCAATTTACTTAATTATATTCATATGAATTCATAACTCTTAGTTTGCTCAGTAAGTGATACCTCATTACTATAAATATTTATTTTGATGTTCATATTGTCTCCAGTTTAGTCAATGGCTTCTATAAACTTTAGGCTTACTTCTGCGACCTTTTAAAAAAGTCCCCTCTGAGCCAAGATTAGTCCTGGGGAAAAGATAGTCTTTTCAATAAGTTGTGTTCGAAAAACTGGATATTCACATGCAAAAGAATGAAATTGGACTCCTATCTTATTTCACTCACAAAAATTAACTCAAAATGGATTAAAGACTTAAATATAAGAACTAAAGCCATAAAATTTCTAGAAGACAACTCAGGGAAGGAGCTCCCTTGACACAGGTCTTGGCAGTGCGATGTTTTAGATGCAACATGAAAAGTACAAGCAACAAAAATAAAAATAAACAAATGGGACTACATCAAACTAAAGAGCTTCTGCTCCACTAAAGAATAAGTATGAACAAAATGAAAAAGCAGCCTATTTAATGGGAGAAAACAGGTGCAAACTGTACATCAGATAAGGTGTTAATATGTAAAATATATAATGTACTTATATAACTCAATAGCAAAAAACATCATCTGATTTAAAAAATGCGTCGAGGACCTGAATACACATTTTCTCAAAGAAGACATACAGATGGCCAACAGGTAAATGAAAAGGTATTCAACATTACTCATCATCAGGGAGATGCAAATCAATACCACAATAGATATCACCTCATACCTATTAGGATGGTTATTATCAAAAAGACAAGAGATAACAAATGTTGGGAAGCATAAGGAGAAAAGAAAACCCTTGTGTGTTATTGCTGGGAATGTAAATTGGTAAAGCCACTGTGGAAAACAGTATGAACTTTCCTCAAAAAATTAAAAATAGAACTACCGTATGATCCAGCAATCCCACTTCTGGGTGTATATTTGAAGGAATGAAATAATTATCTCAAAGGATATCTCCACCCCCATGTTTATTATAAAATTATTCCCAACAGCCAAAATATGGAAATAATCTAAATCTACATTGATGAATGAATGGATAAAGAAAATGTGATAAAGAAAAATTGGAAAAAATACATATAATGGAATATTATTTAGCCATAAAAAGAAGGAAATCCTGCTATCTGTGACAAATGGATGGAACCTGAGGGCATTATGGTAAGTAAAATAAGTCAGACAGAGAAAGGCAAATACTGTATGATCTTACTTATATGTGGGATCTAATAAAAGCCAACCTCATGGAAACCAAGAATAGACTGGTGGTTCCTATGGGCTGAGGAGTGGAGGAAATGGGGTTATGTTGGTCAAAGTGAACACTTCTAGTTACAAGATGAGTAAGTAGTGGAGATCTAATATACAGCACGGTGACTATAATTAACAATGCTGTACTATGTACTTGAAAATTGCTAAGAACAGATCTTAAATGTCCTCACCCCAGACACAAACAAAATGATAATTAGGTGAGGTGATGACTGTGTTAACTAACCTTATTGTGGTAATCATTTTACAATATATATGTGTGTCAAATCATCGTATTATACATCTTAAATTTATACAGTGTTCTATGTTAATTATATCTCAATAAAGCTAGAAAAAATTTAAGATTTCCCTTCATATTTTGAGCATTTTCTTACTTTCTAGCACCACAAAATGTTCATTCTTAAATTTTCTGACATAACAACATGCTTCCATCCTGTATCTTCTGTGCTCTAGCCATGAAGTTGGTTATTTCTCTTGTGCTCCTTTTGTTGAAGAATGACAATTAGAATTATAGATCTGAGGGTTGGATTTGCCTATTGTTTTGGGTGTTGCTGTTCCCAGGCTGTTTTGGTGGACAAAGCTATATTAATTTTGATACCTACCTATATGTATATTGAAGTGCATGAGTTCATACTGCTACATCCATTTTCAATCTAACACCCAGGGTTCCTTCTAGCTTTCTTGCTTTTTGTATTTCTTAAAAAGATTTATTTATTTATTTTAGAGAGAGAGACAGAGAGCATGAGTGGGAGGGGCAGAGGGAGGAGAGAGAATCTCAAACAGACTCTCCGCTGAGCATGGAGCCCAACCTGGGGCTCCATCCCACGACCCTGAGATCACAACCTGAGCCAAAGCCAAGAGTCAGACGCTTAACCAACTGTGCCACCCAGGTGCCCCTGCTTTTGTATTTTTAACTCTTTTCTCCCACAGTGAGAAATCTGACCACCATTATCCTTAATATATTTACTTATTTGATCAATTCCTTACATGTAACCAACTTGTCATTGCCCGTGCTGCCCCTCCCCTGCACGGATGCCCTTCTCACCCTGCTCTGGGCTCTAATACCACATACCTGGCAACACTTCCCAATACGGGCACTTTCTTTGGGCCACTTGGGCCCTGGCCCACCACACTAGGTAGCCTTCTAACATAGGCAGCCTTCCAACACAGTCACCCTCTTCGCACTCCTCAGGCTTTGACACCCACCTTTGGAGCACGGCAGCTCCCCTGGCTTGCTTGATGCCACCTAATGGCTTGGGGTCTGAATTGCCTGGGAAAGAAAGGGAACAGGACGAGAAAGAGTTATTTTTGTATTTTACAAATTTAAGTTGATAAAAAAGAACTTATCATTTGACATTCTGTGGCACCCTTTGAAATGCCACATTTATCTTGATCTCTATCATTACTATTGGACAACTGAGGCACGTTTTCCTCTTACCTCCTTTGAAACACTTTTCTCTCTTGATTTCCTTTTTTTTTTTTTTTAAAGCTTTTATTTATTATTTGACAGAGAGAGAGGGAACACAAGCAGGGGGAGCGGGAGAGGGAGAAGCGCTTCCCGTGGGGCAGGGAGCCCAATGCGGGGCTCGATCCCAGGACCCTGGGATCATGACCTGAGCCGAAGGCAAACGCTTAATGACTGAGCCACCCAGGTGCCCCTCTTTTTTGATTTCTAAGGCAACGCCAAGTCCTGATAATTTTACTTTATTATTGGCCACTTTTTCCTAATCTTCTGCATTTATTTCCTTTCTTGGGCTCATCCATTAAATAACGTTCTTCAGAGTCCTGTCTTCGGTCCTTTTATTCATGACAGGGCTACTTGGTAGGATTCTGCAATGACCTACATACTCCTCACTTGAAAATCTAACTGCTTCTCCCTCTCCCTCTGCTGCTCCCCCTGCTTGTGCTCTCTCTCTCTCTCTGTCAGATAAATAAATAAAATCTTAAAAAAAAAAAAAGAAAGAAAATCTAACCGCTGGGCCAGACTTACATGTCTCAGCCTAGAGCCAAGATGAGGCTCCAACTTCAGCAGCGTAACCCCACAAGGACATGCAGAGCCCCTGAACGCTGAGTGTGCCCTTGGAAAATAGGCTACAAGTTTATCTGTGGTACAATGACATAACCCAAGTTCTCATGAGTGTATTTGTGGGTTTCAAGTCCAGGCGTAGCGTCAGCACCCCACCGAGTTTCAGAAAGGACTTATTTACAGGGACACGGGGTTTCAAAGTTGGTGATCTGTAGCCCCCTGAGATGAGATGGGCTATTCCCATACATTACCTAACTCTTTTCAGAATCCGGAGAGTGGGTAGTAATCAAAATTATATGTAAATGATCTGGGGCCCAGATCAGGAAACCAAAGACAGATCCAGGGGTACAGAAGAGATGGCATGCAGGAGGAATTCTAAGGGATGCTAAGCAGGACAGCATCCTTGCTAGACGAGGCACCAGGCCTGGGCATGTGTGAGTGCTATGGGTCAGAAAAAGTGATTATTTTAGCCAGCTGGGCAGTTTGTGGTCAGAGCACTTTGTCCCCATGACCTTGTCTCTGTTTCTCTTTATTAATTGGTGAAGTTCTCTTGGTTTTTTTCTATAAAGGAAGAAAACAAAACAAAATCCTTTCCAAAGTAACTTTTAGAAATACTTGTTCAAGGATAAAAGTGAGATGAAAGTAAGGGTTTCCAGCTATATGACAAACTGATGTGTTAATCTCAACACAAATAAGAACAGACAATTTCTATATCTTACATAGTCCTTGTCACAATTTTTGATGAATCAACTTTGGATTGTCCACTTACCCTCAGAGGAATAGCATGCAATCTATTTCTTTTTTGTTTTCTTGTTTTAGTAAAAGATGATTTTAGAACTACTTAGCAATGACAGGGAAGTGATTCTTCTTTTCACAATTTGGTAATTTACTTGTAATTTTACAGCGATAGCATTAACGAGACTAAACAACATATTTTAAAAGAAGTTGAATCAACCAAAGAAGGAATTTGCAAATCATTTTGGCCCTATCCTCATTCCCTCTTTTTTTGGACATAATCTGATTGATAGAGGAGTGGGGATACGGAGGCTGGATGTGGAAGAAATAGCAAAAAGAAAAACAAAAAAGGCTGAGCTCATCTCCAGCCTGGGCCCCATCTTAGCACTGATCACATTTATCAGAGTTCCCAAGTGTGGTGGTGACAAATCTTTTTTCCTGGCTTCTTGCCTTGCACAGGATTAATAAATAATAAGCTCAATATTTTAGGAAAGAATTATTTCATTATCATATCTTTCTAAAACATTTATTTTGGTTACTAGCCATTATTGATTCATATTTGAAACAATACTATGATAGATATTTATATCTGTATTTATAAATCTCAGATGGAAGGCAGCATGACACAGCACACATATGCATAATATATGTCTATGTACGTAAATACATTGTTACACACATGAGTGATAATCCTTTTCTAACACCAGCTTACAATTTTCTTTAAAGTATTTATTTTGATTTCATGGCTAGATTTGGAAAAGATACCTTGGGGAATGGCAGTTGCAGAGAGTTTTTTTGGAAGTTAAGTCTTCTGATTTCTCATATCCAATAGTAGAAAGCATCGTTTATGGGGTGGGGTGGGACGGAGTGGGCAGAAGGAGATGGAAGTGGCAAGTTGCTCTAGGCACACCTCGTGAGCTGGTCCTAGAAGGGGAGATCACAGAGAGGAATGTTGATTTGATAGTCATCTTCTCAGAGAACGGCCACCATTTATCTCCTTACTGATTTATTATCTCGGATAAAATAATCACAGTTCTCTTCCTAATGAGCAGAAAGCTTTTATATATTTTTTTGATGTCAAAGGAGCAGCCAAAAGCATAGATGAATGCAATTGTGTAATATCTAGTAAATACCACTGTGCTTCATAAACATTAAGTTCATGATAACTTTCATCCAAAAGTGGGATTAATTTGATCCAAACCAGATGAATGAGGAAAGCAGCTACTGTGTAAATAGTTCACTTGTTACTTTCCAGATAGAAAACAAACTAGCTATAAATCTTTTGGGGCCATTAAAAAAAAACTCAAACTTTTATAGTTTTGTCAGGATAACATTGATTTTTGGAATCTTTAGAATGTAATATTTTCCAAAGAAAAACTCTAAAGGGTTAGATGAACAAATACACACATAAAATATTTTAAGTGATACAACAGCAGATTTCTTCCCTACACTTTTTTCAGTTTTCGGCTGGGACTGTTTTCTCTAGGTAATGTTCTTAAGTTGTTATATTTAAATAGGCATAAAGAAGGTATTTTGTTTTGTAGACTCAGTGTACCATGACATGTCCACAATGGAAGAAGGAAAGTCTTTGTGGTATTTGCTTCAGACCACCGTTTTGTGGCTACAAATCCATTAACTACTTCAGCAAAAAATAAGCAGTGATGTTTTCAGTGAAAAATGGCATTATGTAACCACCCGTCAATATATAAATGAGCAGAGTGTTCCAGCCAGGTCTCTTAGCCTGCTTTTAAGCCCCTTACACTGCCATCCCTTCATACTTGGGATGGTTAGGACCAGTGAAGAGAAAGAGAGAAAGAAAGGAGCAGAGCATCTTTTTAAACAAAGTCTGAATCCCTTCCCCTCCAAAACAAAATTCTTTTTGCAGTATTTATCCAGCAACTCATTTTCCATCTTCCTCTCATTTTCTTTGCACTAAACTTCTTCTCCTTCAGGTTCAGTGCCTGTGTTAAATTTTCAACTTTCTCTACCCTCTCGTCCTGTCCTGCCTTGGATTCTAAAGGCTGAGATCCTTTCAGTAAATCATAGTTTGCATTAGTTCTATTTTTAGTCCAAGACTTCATATCCACATGCCTTGGGGATAGAAGCAATTGAGAGAATGCAGCGCTGTTCCATTGAACATTAGAATGAGATATTATATCGAGTTCAAGTCCTGTTTTATTCATTTTTGTACTTCCCTCTCTGATGGATGGAGCGGCCAGCACAGTGCTTGGCACATAGTAAAAGGCACTCAATAAATAATTGCTGGAAAACAGAGGCTATAGATATACTTGGGTTCTCGCTCTGGTCCTTAGTAACTGAGTCACAAGGAACTTCTGTTTCTGCTGCTATAAAACAGGAGTAATACAGACCTTATGTAGCTGTTACTCTAGTAAATGAGGCACTACTTAAGAAATAAGTGCCTTGCAGAGTTCTGAGAACATAGTAGGTCCTCAATAAATATTAGTTCCTTTCTCTTTAGGCTAATCATTCAATTTTCCTGAACTGTACTTTCCTGATTTGCACAAAAGGATAATGATAATTCTTGGAACCTCTTGATGGGTTTTTTCAAAGGATTAGATGAGTTTAGGTTTATGACACCCCCTTTACAATATTAAAAGATGATGTAAATTATTATTAAGATATTGAAAATCTTTACCAAATAGAGGTTGAAACACTGGTGGATTTAGAAATTTAAGAATAAGACTACTGTTAGAGTATTTTCTTTTCAAGGGTGAAGTCAGTATTTACACTTTTTGAAAGATGTTTATGATTATATATGGCCTATTAGTCTATCTAAAATGTGTAATGCGGTGGCTAGTAGCAAGGGTGTGAGGCAATTCTGCTTGGGTTTAAATTCTGACTTTAGCACTTTCCAGGTACATAGTCCTGTGCAACTTTTCAGAGCCTTAGTTTACTCATTTGTGAGATGGCAATAGCAAGAGAGCTGACCTCGCAGGGCTGTTGTGATGGTTCAGTGAGGTGGTGTGTAGAACATGCTCTGAGCAGAGCCTAATGTGTACGAAGTATTCAGCATGTCAGTATTGCTTTAAGTAGACTCATCTCTTTTTTGTCTCTTTTCTTTAACTTAAGACTCTGTCTTGACAACTTTAAATTGTTAATCAACTTCTTTTTATGTTCCTTTATGGAAGAAATACCACACCATCTTTTGATCCCAGCAGAAAGGGCATGAGATAAAGCAATAAAAGAGGGAGCAATTGGGGATCCTTCACTTAACTAATTGATATTTTATATAAAGGCTGAGGTTTTCATTTAATTTTTAAAATTATCAAGTCAGTCCTTTTTAACTATTGATGCTCATAATAAATTGAAGATCATTCTGCTGGAAAAGTTATTATGTGTTGGTCAATGACTTCTTAATTGAAATGAACAGAAAAATACATCATATCGTGTGAGCTAGAAAGAGTCTTTTGTGGATGAATAATAGGCATTCACAGAATTCAAGATCAGCTAGGCCATGAGGGGCCCCAGGAGTAGGTCATACACTCGGTCCTTTATGTTTACTTTTCTTTGTGTGTCAGCTTCTGGCTTTCTGCCGTGCGGACATGTTTTACTGACCTGGCTTGGATTTGGTCCTCCCTGCCTGGCCATGGCATGGGGTCCTGGAGGAAAATGGCTCCCAAGAGACCACCATTAAAGTGGGGGACAGATTTCTCAACTCACCCAGAACGTCTCTACTAGAGTAGATTCTTGCATGAAATAAATATATGCTATAACATCAAAACAGGAAATCTTTCAATGTCATACCTTTAAAAAAAACCTAGAAGAGTAATAATAATACTGTGCATAATCAGCTACATATATTGTTCCAAAATGAAAAGGACTCATTTATATACTAACTGAAAATGTATGAGATTCAATGTGTTTTTGATAATTCTATTTTGAAGAGGATGCTCAATACCGTTTAATATTTATTTTTAAAGCCAAACAAAATATAAAAATTACTTGAATTTTAACAGTGGGCCGGAAGGTGATGAATGGCAAAATTCCTATAAATTTATAAACCCTCTATATTTCAAGTTGATCCTTTGGTCTTTCAAGGAGAATTTTTGCTCATAGAGTAGCTACAATAACTCACACATGTAAATTACTGTTTGGTGACATCTTTAGTCTGCCCCCAAATTGTTTCTGGAGGCATCTTAATCTCTTCTGGCTTGATGGAAGTTGGCAGACAAGGCAGCAGGGAGCTATTGTGGATTTGTCTGTTGAGTTGGGGCCAGAGCTCCGTCCTGAATTAGGTTCATTGACAGCATTCCCCTCACCACTCACTCTTTCTCAGACTTGAAGATTTTAAAGGTTCTGTTGGATGCAAAGAGCATGGATTTGGGAAATGAGTAGAAAAGTCAAGACCTGGGAGACTGAGTGAAAAGAAGATTGAGGAAAAGAATCTTTAAAATTTAGGAGTTTAGATAAGTTTTCATTAGTCTGGTGACATTTTAGCACTTTAGCTCATAGCCCGGAAATATTTGTATGTACATATTTTTTAAAAGAAATGTGTGTATGCTATATAGATAATAAAGCACATGGAATTTTACCTTTGTTTTTTTTTTTTAGTAGCACTTATAGTGTGCAAATAAGCAAAATACAGTGTCCCTGGCTAAAATTACTGATATGGATTTAGCAATGGTTATTAGAACATACAGGTATTTGGTAAGCACAGCATTAAACAGATTAGCAGACAGAGCTTCTACAGTGATTTATTTTGCATATTGACTTAATTGGTGGTTGATGTCAAGAAGCACGAGGAATTGATGATGATAAGTAATATCAGTCACCAGGGCCTAATTCATGAAGAATCTTTCACCAGGCATTTTAAGAGGTGATCATTTAGAAATACCCAGGTAGCCTTGGAAGAATCTTGTACTCAATAATTAGATCTGACATTTCTTTTTATGATAGAGCTTATTTTCAAAGAACAAGAGATTTCATAGTTTACCCCAGGCTGCTGTTATCTTTGATACTACACATATGACCTTTCAGAACTTCATAGGTTTGGTTTCTTTAATCAAGTATTTGATTCTTCTTGGACAAAAGCCAAGTCTCTGTAGGTCTCTCCATCTTTTCATTTATAATATGAGCTTGTAAAATGAGAAGATCTATAATGTTAAAAGGTTTGTTTCCAGATTTAATAGCATCCAAATAGCTGTGAATATTAACCAAGCCTGTCTGCAAAGACCTGTGGAAGGAGGCAATAACTTTTGATTTTGAAAGTCAATAATTCTACATGTCTGGCGTCTCACTGAGAACTGAAAGTAGAGGAGAGCCTGCTGCAGGGAATCATGTAGTTGAAAGTAGCAAAACAAGAAAAAAAACCAGGGGGCTTGAACTTAAAAGAACTATGTTTTGTACTTTTCCTACATATATTTCCTTTTTTTATTGCCTTCTAAGAATAAGTTAAACTGTGGGTCTTACTTTTCATTCTTGTTTCAGACCTTCTTGGACATTGGGTTTGTGCCTGAATGTCAGTTATATTTAGCAAAGCCAATATAGGGATTTTCCTAGAAAGCTTCTGTGAAGGGAAAATGTTATAATTTTAGCTATTTCAGCACATATGGATTTTTTTCCACAGCCTATAGTTGCTCTAGCCATGTCTATGTATCTGGCACATAGTAAGTTCTATAAAAAAGTATTTATTGAATAAATTAATGCTATTCAGAGAGAAGTGTCTCAGTATTTGAATAGAAAACAACCCAAAAGGACTGAAGCCTGGGTGTGATGACTGACTGATTCTGATGGCTACTGCCCTAGTGGATAATTGGGTTGCTTGATTTATTTATAGTAAACAAGATACATTTCTCCCCAATTAACTCTATTTTGTATATGTGCTGCTGAAGCAAGCATACCCAATTCACTCTATTTTGAAGAAAGGCTGACTTCTCTTTGTTTTAGCTTTGTTCCTTCTCTCCTGCCTTTTGCTTCCTTTGTCTCTCTTCTTCATGTTCTTCTTCCCTTTTCCCCAGTGTCTTGTTTTCCCTCTCTTCTTCCTCCTCTTCTTCCCTGTTCTTTTCATCTTCTTTCCTTAATCTCTTCCCTTTTTTTTTTAACAGTCATAAGATGAAGTGGGTATTTTTTTATAACAAAGTAATTTCTTCTAACATACATTAAATTAGTTTTACTTTTGGAAAGTAAAGTGCATTTATGTTATTTCCTAAATCTTAGAAAGGCCTGTTTTCCATTTTTAATCTTTTTCTCTTTGAATCATTCAGTTTTCCAAAGATACAACCATCTTGTTAGAATAGAAGTAATCAGTATCTGTTTTATGGGAAATGCTCTATTATTTTATACATTTAAAATTAGTATTTAGAAAAGAGTAGATCATAGAGAGGCTCCTAAACACCAGGGAAGTATTAATTTTAGAGAATAATAAGCCTAAACTACAAAGATTCTAAGCTACTTGATAAATAGAACAATGGCAACTACTTTCCTTGGCACTAGCTCACCACTTTTCTAATAAATCACTTCTAAGGGAGTAAATCCATCATTGGTTGGAAAGAAAGATTAACATTTCACTTTCTGTAGTTCTTTTCAGTAAGCAGGTAGATGGAAACACAAAGAAACGAATAGATGGAAGCCTGAGACAAGAAATAGCAGCTCCCCCAAGGTGAGAGAAGAAATATGAAGTCTGTCCTTCGGTATACCTAAGACCTCTCACAGCACTGTCAGACTTGCACAACCCACTAAGTTCCCCGGAGATCAATAACCATGTGGTTCCCATTTGATTTGAGCAGAATGGAGAAGAAAGTCCAATTCCAGAGGAGAATGTTAGCAAGATAATGCCTTGTCATTGAGTTCATCTGTTAGAAGGTTGGTGGCCCCACATATTATTATCCACAAGACATTTTGGGTGTCTTAAATGCAATTTCCCACATGACAGATGAGAATCTGGTACCTATGACTCCAACTATAGCAAATTCTATGGAAGGACATAGTATAACTCTTTTCTGTCTACCACCCACTGAGGCTAGATGGCTAGAAATACCATTTACTTTCTTAGCAGAAATCCACTTTAATTAAACAGCCAGTTTTCTTCAAGTACTCTTCCCTTGGTCTGTGTGACACCTCATTCTCTTCATTTATCTCTTACTATTCTTTGTGTTTTATAATAAATTCATTCTTTAGCTTATACTAATTTTCGTTTTGTATGGATCAGTGGATCCTTCATTAAGATAAATTCTTCCCCATCTGATATGTGATGAACTTTGTTTATATTAAATTAACTCAAGGATACAGAAGACAATGAGATAAAGTTAATGAAACTAGTGCTGAGTTGCATAGTTCACATGGTTCAGGTTAATGCTCTATTGGGTCAAAGCTGATGAAAACTGAATTATTTCAATGTTTCAATGTGCTAAATAATTGGAGTTTTATTTGAAATCTCAGAAACGTTGCTTGATACACTGCTTACTTCTTTTGGAAGAGGAAAAGAATTTGAAGGGAAAACATTAAGGCAGACAACATTATATTTTTTTATGCTGAAGCAGTCCTAAGAAAGTAAAATGCAAATGACCACAAAGGATTATAATCTGAATACCAGGAATAGCATTTATCTGTTTGGATAGATAAACATAAGCCAAAGAGCAATATTTCTACAGGATTTTGCCTGGGAGTGATTACATTGGAGTACTCTGTGATTTCTGAAATATGATTATTTCTTAGGACTTTCTTTATGCCTGCAGAGGGCCAGGTTGCTGTTCCCTTTCTTGGTGATTTACTCAAATACTCTGAAATCTTTCTGGATCTCTTTCTTGCTCCATAATAAAAATTGTTGCTCTTGCACAAAATTATAGCTTTAAAGAGTACGTATCATGTGATAAAGGAAATGGAGATAACATGCAGAATAGACATATTAGATGGAGTAACCCTTAAATATTTGCATGGTTGTAATTTGAAAGAGAGATTTTTAATCCAACTAGCATTCATTATTTGGTTATTTTGTAGCAGGTGTTGTACCCAGTGCCTCCAAATAAATTGTCCCACTTAAGTTCAAATCAGTAGTACACAGACACTATTATTGCATTATCCCATTTTTCAGATGGAGCAGTTCAATAATTTTCCTGAGGATATACATATATGATGAAATGGTGGGGCCAACATTTGAACGTGGATATACTGACCTCAGGGGGCTTACTGAAACACTCCAACTCACTACTTCCTTTGCTTTGTGTGCCTCTGGCTAAGACAAGAAACATTGACCTACAGAAGTCATAGCAAGGCAAGTGAGGGCTAAATATAAAAAAGAACTTTCTAATAATGAGATCTGTACAAAAGTAGAATGAGTGCTTTAGAAATGATTGTGTCCTCTTGGTTGATGTTCTGTTGGAGATGTAATGAAGACTCACTGGAAATGTTGCAATGAACATTTTTACTGCAGGGCAAAGTTAAACTATTCTTAAAACTCTTTTTCTTCCTGTCATGGAGTTCATGATACTGTGAAAAAAATTCATGTGGATATGTCTATTTATAACCTTGCCATCAAGGGTAGGTGTCTCTGAGGTGTCCCGTGCAAAATGCTCCCTTGGTTCACCTTGACTGAGTCTAGCTCTCAATTTCCTTTACAAAAATCTGTGAGATTGGCAAATGGAGTCTGAGCATGGAAGAGGAAAGATAATGCATAATGAATGCTAGCTGGATTAAAAATTTCTCTTTCAAATTATATATGCAAAACTGCAAACCTTTGAAGCACTCATTTACCATGCTGTCTCTCTTGTCAGGGATCTTTTTATAGAATTGGTCAGTATTGTACATTTTGTTGCTAATAGTAATCTGCATATATTATTTGAATCCATGGTACCAGATAAAAGTTATACTTGTGATAAAAATGCTATCAATTGTATTTTACCTGGCTAGTCTTTAATTTCTTAAATTCCTATATTTCTCCTGAATTTAAAGTGGGTTTTTCATTTCGTGAATTGCCATTGCTTGTTGATTATCAATTGCTGGATACAGAATTTTTTACAAGTGATATGATTCACTCTTTATCCTTTAGAAATACTCTTACAGTTGAAACACTCATCCTATATGTCTGTACAATATTTTTCAATTTCTTATCTCTTTCATTTAAAAATATATCTATTTTTATTTTCATGTCCCTATTTACTGGTATTTTAAAGCCTCTTATTTCTTTTTTACTTTATTGGAAAAATCGGTGTATTAGTCGGGATAATTTAATTTATGCTGCAGTAACAAAATGCCTAAATCTGAATGGCTTAACCTAACTAAAGTGCTCATGTTACATGTCCACAGTGGGTCGGTGGTGGAGGTGGGGGTCTGCTCCACTACGGCATTCCTCACTATCTTTTGCTGGCTCTGCTTCAGAGGAAAAGGGGGCAAGAGTTGAGCCCTGGCGATTAAATGCTTCCTCCCAAAGTGGCATGTGTTATTTCCCTTCACATTTCATTGGCTAAACCAGGGCACACTACCACTCTTAACTTCAAGGCAGTGGAAAGCACAATCCTTTATGAACTTAGAAGTACAGAAGAGGCCAATGTGAACATTGGTCATTGTCTACCCTACCCTGAGTTTTTTGCTTTTCTTAAACCCTCTCAAATCTAAGCATGGCCACATAACACATGCTTTAGCAGGTTACTGTGCAGGGCTACAGCTGAGACTGAAATGACTACACTGGCAATCTTTCTATGGCGGCCGGAATTGAGGGGCTTGATTCAGAATGGAGACTGTGTGTGGATCTGTAAGAGTAGTGTAGTTGAAAATGCATTGATTTCAGTAACACAGGCTGACACGGACTCCTTTACTGACCTTTGGTGGTTTCCTGTGGTGCAGACCTATTTTGGGAGAGCTGGTCAGCTGGGTCAACATTATCTTGGAGAAACTTCTGAGCTGCTGGCTTGGTGCTAAGAACTATGAACCAAGGCCCACTTTGTAAAGGTGATGGGGAAGCAATGAAGATGACATTACTGATTTTACTAAAATAATGATTTTAAAAAGGCATTATTAGCCCAGGGGCACCCGGGTGGCTCGGTCGATTAAGCTTCTGACTCCTGATCTCAGCTCAACTCTTGATCTCAGGGTCATTAGTTTAAGCCCCATGTTGGGCTCCACACTTAAACAAAATAAGTAAATAAAAAAAATAAAAAAGCATTAGCCCAGTGGCATAAGGTTATATTCTTGGCCTTAGTTTCCACATAATGAATTCAGAAATGGCCTCATTACCTTTTGTTAGTTTAAAATGAACCATCTTTCAAAGCAGTGTTCAGGGATAGGTCAAAATGGAGTTAAGCAGAGCTTTCAAAGTCTTAGAAAATGTCCTCTAAATGTGTTTGTTTTAGAAGTGCTTAAGCTTTGACATTAGTTATGGACTTAGGACTTAGGCACTCTTTATAATGTAAAAGCTCTAACTTGCTGAAGATTGTTGAAACGTAACAAATGTAGAAGTGACAAACCCTGGGAGAGAAGCTACCTCACTTTGATTTCTGCAGAAACCTGACTCCTGCTTCTCAAGTCCTTAAACAGCCAGGGGGATGCCTCTTTCCTCCCCACCGGTGCCCCTCATTCTCTTTTGCTCTCTCTCTCTCACTTCTTTCCTTTCCGCCTCTCTCTTTCTTTCAGGCTGTCTTTCTTTCTCTTGCTTTCTTTTTGTTTTTTCTTTCATTCTTTGAATTAACAAGAGACAAACAGTTCTTCCTGCAATGTTTGGCTTGGCAGTTTAGCTCTTAACCCTGTACTATTTAATGTTCTCTCTGAGAACGACTTAGGCATTACAGAAATAAATGGAAGGTACTCAAACTAAGTTGCCCCTGTCTTTAATTAGATTATAAATGTGTTTGGTAATTTAAAAAATGAAGTGTAAGCAATAATTAATTAAAAGCTTATTACTTCTTTTTTCTTCCCCTTACCTTTCTAGTTCCTTGGAAGGAGATAGGATTTAATTTTGTACTGTTGCATAAATCCTGGCAGGAGCAAGACTTAATATGGTGGATAATGACCTAGGTTAATCAAGTGAAACTTTAAAAAGCTCCTCTCAACAGCTTACCTTAGCATTTGTGCTGACTTAGGGAGCCCTTTCCTCTGACACAACAGCTCTCCCAATTTAGTCTTTTGAGCTTCCTAATCTTTCTGGCATAAAACAGAACTCACTTAAGGTTAACTGAAAGATTTTTTTTTTTTTTTGAAGCGATAGGTACAATTTCTTTTTATGAACAGGAAGTAAATACATTTTTAAAGAGAAAAGATTTGCATATTCTAAATGGCCCAACTGTAATGAAAGTAAATTCTACTACATTTCCACCAGATGGCACCCCCCTTTTGAACTTTGGAAAAATTCTGAAGGCTGAGGAAAGCTGCTTTTATTTTACAGATGGGATTGGTACTGGAAAAATTCCAGCCAATGGAATTGAATCAATAGAAAATAATACTTAAACTATTCTAAGACGCTTCCAAAGTAAAATGCATAATTAAATACAATTAAGTAAAATGTTTAATTTGGGAAAAATTAAGTCAGTATAAATAAAGCCAATCCTAGTTTAACCGGAATTCCACAGGACTTAAGTTCCAATAAATTTTAATTTTCATATGATATGATCTTTCTAACCAGCTCTCATTTTGAGTGCCTCCTTTTGCTTTTAAGAAAGCACAGCCACCAGAGTATATTTAGCAGTTGAGTGTCCTAAAAGAAGATATAATTTAATTTGTAAATCAGTTATCAACTTGCCAGTCAAAAAATTCCTAGAGAAACACTATAACATTTTATCCAAAACCATGAGATTGGCAGTATAGATCTTCCAAGTTAAACAATTTGGGGCCAAGTCTGCTGGCCATACACTTCTTGTCCAGGCATGTGGCTCCTTCTGAATCTCTGGCTCAACTCTCACACTATCCTTGCTACTCTTCTTTGGTGGCCTTTTCCATAACCTACTGTACCTTTGTCACCCCAACAGAATCAGTGGATAAGCATTCTGTTTCACTGTCCCGTATTCACTAAAGACTTTCATTTTTCATTTTTACTGGGTAGGGTCTAAATTGGAACTTTGCTTTTGTTTTCCTTGGAACGTTACTCATTGATGATAAACACGCAAGAGCAAGTAAGAGAGATCCATCTAAAAATATGCGTTTGCTACAACGCATGGCTTCTTGTATGTCTTGCTGCTCATATGTGATAGGTAGCCCATGTCCTGAGGTTGGTAAATTCAGTAAAGTTATTGAAGACTGTCAGGGAGAAGAGCGGGGCCAGTATAAGACTTGACTGACTTAGCTGGAACTAGGATCAATTTTTCATAAATGGTTTCTATGATTCTTGCCTTATATTTGCTTAAAAATGAGATGTTCATTGTTGGTGGGAATGCAAGCTGGTGCAACCACTCTGGAAAACAGTATGGAGGTTCCTCAAAAAGTTGAAAATAGAGCTACCCTACAACCCAGCAACTACACTACTGGGTATTTACCCCAAAGATACAAATGTAGTGATCTGAAGGGGCACCTACACCCCAATGTTTATAGAAACAATGTCCACAATAGCCAAATTATGGAAAGAGCCCAGATGTCCATCGACAGCTGAATGGATAAAGAAGATGTGGTAAGTATACACACACACACAGGAATATTATGCCACCATCAAAAAGAATGAAATCTTGCCATTTGTGACAACATGGATGTAACTAGAGGGTATTATGCTAAGTGAAATAAGTCAGTCAGAGAAAGACAGTTACAATATGATCTCACTCAGATGTGGAATTTAAGAAACAAAACAGAGGATCATAGGGGAAGAGAGGAAAAAATAAAACAAGATGAAACCAGAAAGGGAGACAAACCATAAGAGACTCTTAATCTTAGGAAACAAACTGAAGGTTGCTGGAGGGGTGGTTGGTGGGGAGGATGGGGTAATTAGGTGATGGACATTAAGGAGGGCATGTGATGTAATGAGCACTGGGTATTATATAAGACTGATGAATCATAGGCCTGTTCCTCAGGAACCAATAATACATTATACATTAATTAATGGAATTTAAATTAAAAAATGTTCAAAAAATGATATGTTCATGTTTTCCCCCAATTTTCCACATATGGATGCTCATTTGATAGTATTTTTTTCTTATTTCTGAATTTGCTCAAGACCAAGATAATTAGTATCTCACCCTATGAGATGAAATGGGAAAATAAATGAGAGAGAGATTTAAGTTTTTTGTAGTGATATTCTTTCTTCAACTGTTGTTATTTATTTTCTTCTGGTACAGTTCATACTTTACACAAGTGTCACATCATTTGATCTCTAGAAGGGAAGTACTGATGACAATATTTGATAGGCTCATAGAAGATGTATTTTTTGATAAGATAACTAAAAATTTCTATGGGGAAACGTTATTTGCTTCTGCCCTGATAAGATCATCTTAACAATCTATCCACATGGTTGTCAGATTTAACAAGTAAAAATACTTGTTAAATGCCCAGTTTAGGTGTGAATTTCAGATAAATAATATATAAGTTTTTAGTATAAGTATACCCCATGCAATATTTGAGATATACATATATATATATATAAAACTATTTGTGATTTATCTGAAATTCAGATTTAATCAGGTGTCCTGTATTTTGTATCACACCACCACCTGGTAGGTCATTCTTCTAGGTGCAACCCTCCTCCACAGTTGCCGTAACAAAGACTGTGGAAAAACTTCCACAGAGACAAGCCCCTCAAGACCTCTCAGCTTTTCTGCCAACATCTTACTCTCCAAGTATGAACTACTACCAGTCTTAAGAAATGAACCACTGTACTTTGCTGTTTTGGGGAAAATTCCACACTAATTTCATTTGGAGTTGCAGAGGCAATAAGATAAAAAGCTGCCAGAGTGGTTTCTGGATTCTCTGGGGAAAGTCTCCTGAAAAAGAGCTATGCCTGAAGTAGCTCTCCAAACTTCAGATCCCAGGGTTGTATTAAATAAGCTCTCTGAGGACCTCTGGGTTGAGAGTATTCAGAATTTGATCTTACCTAGCAGGAAACAGACCTGGGAAGAAGTTATTTATCATGACGATCATCGGATTTTACCTCCCATGCCTTACAACGGGAATGGCTGTAGAGAGTAAAAATTTATCATACGAGTCACAGAGAGTTTGTCTGGGAAGAGTTATGAAACCAACCCCATATTGTTTCTTTTCCTTATTAGCAGAGGAAATAGCATGGGCCTTAGGCATGTGTTCAAAGGTACCTCCTGGTTCGCACATCTGTTCATCTCAGGGTAACCTATAAGTCTTCTTTCAGAAATATTGCAAAATAAATCTTTCTTGAGAAAGAGGAAAAAGGAAAATTATAGCATTAAAAACATCCCTTACAACACAATTATAAATATTAAACTTTGCTTTAATACATACTTATAGTTATGTGTATAGCATTGTGTTCAGCATTAGTGGGTGTAATGGGTAGACAAAGTGAAAAAAATCAGGATTCTTATCTCACCTGAGGTGATAATCTAACAGGGGAGACTGATATATGTATGTGAATCATTTAAGCCACGATACAAAGAAGTGTATGAGCAAAGCCCGAAGTTGTTCATAGAAAGAATAAATGTGTAGCAGTTCACTGAAATGGAAAATCCATGGAGGCTTGAATGAACCTTGAAGAATGGGCTCCATGTGAATTAATGAAGGGGGATAGGAAGCAACAGGAAAGAAGGCTGAAAAAGGGCAAGAGTACTTGAGGGTCAACAAAGACCAGGTCTAGAATAGAGGAGAGAATCCCTGTTGAGGCACATGTGTAGATAAATTTGCACGGGGAGCATGACATAGTGTTACAATTGGGTAGGGAGTTTATACTTGGCCCTCTAGGCCTTGGAGGGCCGTTGGTGATTTCGAATCATGGCATGATGGGATGAAAGTGCTCTGGTAATAATCTGTAAACTGGAGAAAAGAGAGAAAAAAAGACGGATTTTGCACAGTGTAGGTGTGAAGTGGTTGTGTACATTCACGTGGTGTTAGTCTGAAAGCCAACAAAAGCTTCCTTAATGCCTGTAAATTAGTAAATGTAAAACACACACAGATGTACACAGAGATGCACGAAGCATGCATGTAAAGCATACTCTGCTCTCTGCTTCCCAAAAAATTACTCTTCACTTTGCTATGCAATCCCCATGAGAGGCACATTGAAAGCGCAGTGAATGTCTTACATGACCTCTGTTCTTTGTCGAGACTGCATCTAGGTTGAGCTGTACATTGTGTCCGTTCTGCTTTTTGGTATTCCATCGTTGCTATATTGCAAAGGGGGAGGGGTGGGCGACTGTAGTTCTCCTTGTACAGAGAACACAGTGTTTTATTTTTTTTATTCTTTTGAAGATTCTGCAAGTCTTCATGATTATAAATAAATTAAAAGCAGGAAGAGTAGTCTCTTTTTGCTACATAATTAAAAATAATCTTTCTCGAGTGACATGATTAAGTGTTAAAGGAAATCCTAGCTGCAGTCAATTCCAGAACAATTCCTAAAGACTTTAGGAATGCAAAATCCATTTGTTGTATGCAAGTGGAAAATAAGGATTTTTGTTGTTGTTGTTGTTTTAGAACGTGCATTTTAAGGTAAAAGCAAATAAATCCAGCATGGTGAGGTCTCTGATGCTTTCAATATAAAAAGGAAATATACTGTAAATAACATACAAATTTGAAGCTTGGTTCTGACTAGTTTTTCCTGTGCTGTAAAAAATAGTTCCAGAATCCTGAGAGAAAACAGAATGGGAATAAGGTTATTCTTAAAGATCTTTGTGTTCCAAAACAGATTTTTACTGTAGTACCTGTAACTTGTTTTTATTATTGCTTGCAAGTTAATCTTGATTTTTATTGTTGTCTTAATTTCAGAGTCCTCTGGGCTGTGTCTCCACAATGAAATCAAAAAGTAGAGATTGAAACAGGATTAATTCACGTGCTTGTCTCAAGTCTCTGATCAGCTTTGGCAAATGGAGAAGTCAATATCTACATTAGTCAAAGTTCTTTAGAGAAGCAGAACCAATGAGATATATGGGCAACAGGGGACCCAAGTCTGAGTCCAAAGGCCTGAGAACCAGGAGCTCTGATGTCTGAGGGCAGAAGATGCATGTCTGAGCTCAAGGAAAAGAGAGTGAGTTTGCCTTTCCTATGTCTTCTTGTTCTATTCAGGGGCTCAACGAATTAGGTGATGCTTATTTGCATTGGTGAGGGCATTTGTCTTTACTCAATCTATCATTCAAATGTTAATCCCTCCCAGAAACTCCCTTACAGACACACCCAGAAATAATGCTTTACTAGCTATCTGGGCATTCCTTAGCTCAGTCAAGTTGACACAAAATTAATCATCACAATCTCAATGGCCTTAGTATGTAAGTAGATAATTCAAATATGACTCAAATGGTAATCTTTTAGAAGAAATTTAACACCCCTTCTGTCTCCCAAAAGCATTCAACTTTATTCAAATTTGTATTTGGAAATAGTGAAGAAGACATTAAAGAACCAATTAGTCCGTTATTTATGTACTTATTCTGATAAGTGCTATGAAAAAAACTTATAGAGAGCTATTAGAAAATCAAATAGGAGGAAACCTAAATATGCTTGGGGATTCCCCGAGGAAGTGACTTTTAAGCTAAAATTAAAGGTTGATAGGTTCTAGATAGGTGAAGGAAGATGAAGTGCAGGAAAGAATGCCAGGCAGAGCAAACTGCATATGGAAAGGAGCCAAACAGAAATAGCAGGACTTGGTTATTGACTGGCTATGGGAGATGAGAGAGGGCGAGATGTCAAAGATGACTTACAGATTCGTGAAATGGGTCATACAGGGAGAGAAGGGGATACCAGACAGCATGAGTTGGGAGGTGAGTATTCATTCAGACGGTGAACTGCTTGAGGGCAGAACTGTGTGTTATCAAGCTTTTGCTTTATGTATTGCAAAGACTCGTGGCTGATTAAACAAATGAATCATATATTTACAAAAACCTAAAGTAGTATGGGACTTTAGGATAACATTTTTTTGTGCATGAAGATGTTTTTCTTTTTTTTTTTAAAGATTTTATTTATTTATTTGAGAGAGAGAATGAGAGAAAGAGAGAGCACATAAGAGGGGGAAAGGTCAGGGGGAGAAGCAGACTCCTCGCTGAGCCAGGAGCCCGATGCGGGACTCGATCCCGGGACTCCAGGATCCTGACCTGAGCAGAGGGCCGTCACTTAACCCACTGAGCCACCCAGGTGCCCAAAGATAAGTTTTTCTTAAGGGTTTCTGTTGATGGAATTCAGATTTGAACCCGAGAGAACACTCCTGTTTGGCACGCGTATTTCCTCCATGCAAATTTGTTTGTAATTTTACTGTAATTTTGTACTTCTTCGCTACCTCTTTTTATTAGTGGAAATGCTAATTCCTGAGATGGAGCCACATTCTACTTGGCAACTTTATTGCCATATTAGGGCAAATTTAATGTGATTCACAGTTTCAACATAAAACAGCATTTACATTGGGGCGCCTGTTGGGGCCTGGGATGGAGCCTTGCATCCGGCTCCCTGCTCGGCGGGAAGCCTGCTTCTCCCTCTCCCACTCCCCCTGCTTGTGTTCCCTCTCTTGCTGTCTCTCTCTCTGTCAAATAAATAAAATCTTAAAAACAACAACAACAACAACAGCATTTACATTATAAACTCAGTAGTGAAGGAACAAGCATTTATTCCGGAACTGCTTTGTGCCAACATTATATTAACAGGTTATAGCAGGATTATTTCATTTCATCCTCACAACCAATCTTTCACAAATTATAAGTGTTTTTGCCTTGGCCACAGATTCTTGCTACTGCATTACATTTCTGGATTACAATAATCTTTAGATCATACTATTTTTTATTTGAGAAATTTTTAGTGTTTTGTAGTATTTATTATTAAGCATGAATAATACATGTAAACTTCCTTTAAACTCACAGAAATTCAAACAATTATGCTGCTATCTTTTAAAGCAGTTGCTTAAGAAAGCTGGCATCTTTTAGAATCGATGCTGCCAAATTTCTCCATACATTGTAGAGCCCAAGAGAAACACTTGCCGTCTTTCTGTTTCAATGACAGATACTATCTCTTTGCTTATCTTTTCCCCCCTTCTTGGCTGGTGTTAGGGTTACTTAATTGTCTTCTGCTGAAACACTTATGCACAATCTTGAAGTACAAAGGGCCATGGGGTCAGGCAGAAAGGAAACAGAGAATGGAGTTAAGATTGATGTAGGGATGTCAGGAAAGAGATTTTGTGTATCATCTGTCTGTCTGAGTGATGGTCAAGGTGACATATAAAATATCCAACAACCAGTGTGGCAGAGCTACCCACAAATCAGAGCAGATGCATCACTGATTAGAATGGAAATCCCAACCACAAATAATTGTTAGGACCTCCTAGCTGAAATCTGTCAGTTTTGGGAGTAATTGGCTAAGTGTGGTACTTTAAGAAGGCTTGGGATGCCTATGCTCTGGGAAAGTATGAGCTTATTTGTCACTATAATGGGAAATATTTGATTTGAGAAGGATTACTATGGTATATTTTAATAGTCAAATAGTTTACCCTTAAAAAAAGGTGTTTGTTAACAAAATTGGTAATTGTATTACCTCAAGACCTTGTATTATATGTCTTTAGTAGTCTATAATTTATGCAATGTCTGCAGTCTCATCTAGTCTTTACAAGAAGAGGTTAAGTAATTTTCCCAAGGCCACATGGATGATAAGTAGAGTCATCATGATGAGACAAGGGTCCTTTTAGAAAGAAGTGAAATTGTGAATATTGACTATTGGGTTTTTTATAAAAAGTTGATTGGCTTCTGAACAATATAGGGAGGTTCGAAATTATACTGGAAGTAAGTAGTAACTAAGTTTTTTCTTGAGAAATAATAGGAGGTAAGTTCTGTCATAGTGTTGTGCTTATGAAAACAAATAGGACAGCACATATTTGTTAGCAAATGTGCGAAAAATATTATTTATTTCTACCCATTGTCCAGCTATTGATTTCTAAATACTCTTCTCCAATAACATGAGCCATGGAGAAATGGCCGATGCCAGAGTTGGGACAGAAATAAATACAAGATTAGTATGGACCATTTTATAGTGGCAGAAAGTAAACAAGTGTGGGAAAAAAATCCACAAAACAAAACAAACAAAAAAACTTCAAAAAGCAAAACAAAAGCATAGGGGCCTATTCAAAGGACACCAGGAGCCAATCTGAAAAAGCTCCCAATGGCCAAAGCTGGAACAGTCTGAGCAACAAAAGTAGTATTAGATTATAATCTAAAATATAAAATAAATTTCCATGAGTTCATATTAAATAATCAATTGTTGAATAAATAAATTGGGTCAAAGAGACAAGCTTTTCTTATAAATAAATTCCAAATAATATATATATATAATCCTCTCTCTAGTAGATAGAGTTTACTACACCTCTCTACCCCCAATTTGAGTGTGGCTAGAATCACTGACTTGCTTCCAAAGAAGAGTGTATAAAAAGGGAAAAAGAGTAACTTAACAGTGAAGAAACCTGGCAAACACCATCTTAAGCAAGTGATCAAGGTTAACCTTAATGGTGTTAAGTCATGTTCATATCATGTACCCCCCTCATATGGTTTGATGAAAGGGACTCTATTTTTGATGTCATCTTTCTCCAAACCTATAACCTCAGTCTAATTATGAGAAAAATATTACACAGACTCAAATTGAATAGCATTCTATAAAATATCTGATAGAACTCTTCAAAATTGTCAAGAACATGAAAAATGAAGAAAGACCAAGAAACTCTCACAGACCAGAGGAGCCTAATTAGAGACAAGACAAAAGAATGTATTGTGGGATCCTGGATTGGATACTGGAAGAGAGATCGAACATTAATGGAAATACTGGCAAAAACTGCATGAAGTCTGGAGTTTAGTATAATATAGCAATGTTGGTTTCTTGGTTTTGATAAGGGTGCCATGGTAAAGAAAGATGATAAATTAAGGGAAACTGAAGCAGCGTATATGGGAGCGCTCTGTGCTATTTTTGCAACTCTTCTGTAGATCTAAAATACTGCAAATTTAAAAAGTTTAATAAAAACTATCAGTTTTAAAGAAAGCTCTTGTTTGCATGTTGCTTTATGTATGTGTCTGTACATGTGAGGATGCATGACTATCAATCAGTAGTTGAGCATATTACTGATCATTCCATAATGTTGAGTCATAGCGACAGTTTTTTAGTTTAATGCTTCTATTATAATTTGGCCATTTTTTTATATGTGTTTATAGACCCACATGGCTTGTATGTGCAGGTTGTCATACATATATCTTCACATATATTTATTTCCATTCGGTTGTCTAAGTGTTTTAAATGACAACTTTTTTGAGCATTCAGGACCCTTTTATCTAGGGGCAAGAGCTGATGGGCAGCAAGAACACATATCTGCTTTTGTTTCCTATGATGATTAAGGGAATCGCTGTTCCAAAAGCTAAACACCAGAGGCTTCTGTATCCAGTGCTAATTCTGTTGGGAGTCAAGAGCCTTCTGGGAGTTATAATGGCTAGGACGGGGTTGTTGTCTTTCAGCAGCAGTGAAAGAGCATCAGATCAAAGATTTACACCCCTCTAGAGCCCTTAGACCTCTTCAGTTTCTGTGTCTGTTGACAATCAAATCGTGAAGTCATCATAATGGCAAATAATATCTGTTGCTCAATGGAAAATAACTTGGCAAGTACTGGTAGTGATATGAATAAGATGAACAAAAAAATTTTGAAAGTAAAAGTGGTTTTTTAGTGAAATGAGAAGTGTAGAAGGCCAGTATTTTCTGCAAAGCTTTGCAGTTCATTAAGTTCAATTTGCTGTTTGTCGGAGGGAAGAACAAAAAGATGTCTCGAATTCCTTACTGTTGAACTTAGTCTATGGATAACATCGTTGTTGCCTAGCTTTTATATCTTTAACTTCCCTGGCCTGATAGGAGGAAGCTACTAATCCATTTTTCATGTCTAAATAATTTCCAAAATGACTTAATATTTTTGTTTATATTTCAAGATTTTTGCAGTCAATTCCCCTGTCTTTCAGACTGTGTGTGTAGAAGATGCCAAATCAACTAACAAATTGATTGAGGAAACCCCCCCCCAAATCAATACATTCATCCTGGTGTTGGGTATTGTTTTGTCAAAGTGATGTGTTGATTAATGCTGATTCTTTGTTCCAATCTGTTGTGTAGACACAGCCTCTTATCCTACCAAATGATAGTTTGGGGAATTTTTTCTTAACTCGAATCATTTGTTAATGTCTAAAATGTAGATATAGAATATTTCCTCATAATGCCAGGCTTCTTGATAATGACGACAAATTCACTCAAATCACCCTAATATTTGGAAAAATCTTGATAATTTGTTAGCTTTTTTGCTTTATATTCAAGAACTTTATATTGATTAGGTATTCACAATTCTTATATAAATTGTTAGGTAAAATTAAGCTGTGAAATTAACTAATTTTCTTAAAATCTAATAACCAAACATTTTAAATATATAGGGATTAAGGTATTAAAATCCATCATCACATCTAAAATGCTTCTCCACTGGTAAAATTGTCACTAAACTGTGAAAGGATGCATTCCTAATTGCTAATTATCAGACCTAAATAGTTTACTAAGAAAAATGTTAAGATTAGCTGCTTTTGGTTTCTGATTTTATCTATAATAAGATTTCTCCTATTTTTTTTCCTCTTTTTTTTTTTAAGAAAAATAATTCTTTGGTGAGAAACTTTTTTTTTCCTCTGAAGAATATTAACTTACTTCCTGAGGACGTATGGACTCTCAAACTCTGATCCTTAACAATCATATTCTTGAAATTTAAGGCTAATGAGATATTATTATTTCTGATCCAAACTCTCTGTACTGCTGAGCTGTGTGGGACCGTGTTTTTGTGAGGCAACTATGCACAGCATGGGGTCTTCCACATCTAACTCTGGGGATGGTGCCCTCTCTCCCTAGTTTAGTAGAACCACTGCAATAAACATTTGGGGGTAAGAATAGGGAGAAGGGATAGAATGGACATTTCCAAGACTTTGCTAGCAATAAAATGTTTTATTTAACAATGACATTTTCCAGAGTTATCTGATTCTTGGGTGTAATAAATTCTCTGGTAGGATTCTGTGGAAAATGGTCTACAGTAGTAAGGGATTGTGTTAATGGGTTCTGGAACAGTGGCAACAAAATGTTCTCCCTCTTTTTCTCTATGTTTCTCTTTCTCAATCTTTCTCTTTTGTTTGTCCCAACTGTAATCTTTGATCAGAATTCTTGCTCCCAAACTTCACCCCTGAGTCTGTGTTGAGAGTGGGCTTAGTAAAAGCTTATTATTATTGTTATTTGCTTACCTTTTTGACTGATGAAGGGGTCTTATAGGTGAATAATTTTCAAGGCAGTAAATTTTAAAATATAAACTCTTGGTTCCATGTGAGTAAGATAACTTTACTTTTTCAGGTATTGTTTTTTTACCATCTCTTAATCTGTTGTGATTTTTTTCCCAGAAATTGTTTTTTGAAAATAAAAACAGATCATGCCAAGGATCTTGTAGAGTCATGTCTGAGGAACTCAAATGCAAGTGTCTTGATTCCTGTTCCTTGGGAATATGAGTAAGAGAAGGAACAAAAGATGAGTCACTTCTGTCATCCAAAAAACTGAAAACATACTCAATATTTTGCAAAACAGTAAATGTCATTAAAATTTCTGAGAATGTATAATAGAATTTATGTGCTCTGGTTTTCAAAGGAATGTACATTCATTACATATACTTAGAAAAAACAGGAAAGGAAAAAAAAACTATTCAATCAAAATCTCACAGAGATAAATGTTAACATTTTGGACCTCTACTTAAAAAAATTTTTTTTTCACAAAATTCCTTAGTAGTTTCAATACTTATACCTTTAAAATCCTAGAAGAAAAATAATCTTAGGGTAATTTGTTTGTTTTGTTTTTAAAAGTAAAACACATGCTCTGCTTTGTATCATTATCTTTGGTTTAGTGCTTGTTTGCGAGTGATGTTTAATTTATTTTTCTTAAAGGTGGACTTTTACAGAAGAATTATACCTACATTTTTCTAAAGCATACTATTTCTTTAGAGATAGAATTTTGAATTTCAACCCAGTCTTTATAATAAACTCAGAGCTAAGAAGATAGAATTCTCTGATATTTGTCTTTTTTTTTTTTTAAGATTTTATTTATTTATTTGACAGAGAGGGAGAAAGAGAGCCGGAGAGCACAAGTGGGGGGACCAGCAGAGGGAGCTGGAGAAGCAGGCTCCCTGCTCAGGGAGGGCTTGATCCCAGGACCCCGGGATCATGACCTGAGCCGAAGGCTGACGCTCAATCGACTGAGCCACCCAGGTGCCCCTGATATTTGTCTTTTTAAGAGGAAGATAATGATGGAGCAAATTAACATTGAGAATGAAATAGGAACAGCCCAATTTCTGTATAACATTCATTATTCAGGATTATTCCATGGGCTTCAATATTTTGTTTAAGATCCTCATGAATCTTAGACTTAGTTGCATTATTTAAGAATTCACCTTTTTTTTTTTTTTCCCATCAGTATGAAGAATGATTTACCCAAGACATCTACTCACTTTTCTCTTGGGGAAGGTAGAAGAGAAGGTTAGAGGAAGGGCAACATGCTGTTGAGTCCAGTACTTTGGTCCAGTTACCATCAGTTTTTTCAGTGACCACAGATTGAACTTCTAATTGCAGTCAGCTCTCTCAAAATACTTGTTTTTGGTCACAAAGGGAAATAAAATGAGGGTGCATGAGTCACTATACATTCTTGAAAGTTATTAGCAAAACAATCTTCCTAAGGAGGGGCAGTAGTGTCATCTTTATCTTAGAAGAACACATCTCAAATTATTAAATAATAGGGGGAAACTACAGTAAGATTGCAATAATATGGTGAAAGTACCTTTCATTGTAATCCAGGCTTTGGCTGTATCCTTTCTTATAACGGATCCACCACAGCAAAGTAGCAGACATCCTGGAGTTTACTGGACACCCTTGAGGATTCCAGCTGTCAGCAGCAGCTTGAGGCTCTTGGACCCAAAGCCAAGCTCCTAGCTGTCACTTTGAAACACTAGTTTCTAAGGTAGAATTAGTTGAAAGAAGAGAATGCTTTGGACTAGGGCCAGAAACTTACCCCTTGAAAAGATGTGCAGAAGCTGGTCTAGGGAGTCATAGAATTTATTGGAAAATGCTTCATTGAGAAACCTGGTGAACCATGCCAGAGCCTGCCCCTTCCTGTCTCTGAAGACTGCCCTCAAAGAAGAGGCAATTTTGAATTTAAGAAGGTCTTTTTCTACATAGGCTTAGAATATGCTGTGCAGGACAGCCACTGGGTAGCTTCATATTAATGAACTAATTATTAGCTTTATGTGATATAATTATGTGAATTATAATTGGGTATAACAGCTAGCAAAGAGCAATGCAATTGTCAGAGTGTCATGAATTGATTAGAAAGAAGAGGCTTAGAAAAACTAAATAATGACACCATTTGGATAGTTCAAAATAAAGAAATGCAATCAAAAGGAAGTGTGGTTGAAAAGTACTTTGTTCAAGGATATACAGAATAAATGTGTCCTAAATCAGATAAGAATATATGTACCAGTTTCCATTTCCTATTAGCCCAGAAAAAGCAGACAAATCACAAGAAAGGAAATGTTAGACCTTGGGATGGGCTAAAACACCTAGTATTACAAATTAGGTTTTTATTTTTATATCAATAGATTTTTTGCTTTTGTTTGTTTCAAGTTTTTATTTAAATTCTAGGTAACATATAGTGTAATGTTGGTTTCAGGAGTAGAATTTAGTGATTCATCACAGTGCTCATCATAAGTGCCTTCTTTAATATCAGTAGATTTTAAAAATTTTATTATTTTTAAAGATTTATTTATTTATTTTAGAGAGAGCACGAGCGGGAGGGGCAGCAGGGAAGGTGAGGGAGAGAATCTCAAGCAGACTCCCCACTGAGTGTGGAGCATGACCTGGGGCTCAATCTCATGAATCTCATGACCCTGAGATCACGACCTGAGCCAAAACCAAGAGTCAGACGTTTAACCAACTGTGCCACCCAGGCACCCCAATATCAGTAGATTTCTTTTCTTTTTTAGAAAAAAGGAGAATAATAAAGCTTCCCATACTGTTGTTTATAGTTTTGAAAAGTTGAAAATTGTTTTTCTAATATACTTGGTAAATTTTTGCTTAAATTTGATAATGAGAAGGCATCTTTTTTCCCACCACACAGCTGTGAGCCATTAAAGGAATGAACTTTGAACTTCAATCTTTTAAAACATGTGCAAATATTTATATATCTGCAACTTAGGAAAAATGTTTTCCCAACACTGTTTAACAAAAACTTTTAATTTCTGCTTTATTTTTATATTATTGTAACATTTCAGGTGTCTCTTAAGACACAGTTTAAGCTTCCAGCTTATAATAATATTGTGTCCAGCCAAAAT
>NW_027397084.1:27241606-27270886 GCF_003265705.2 Callorhinus ursinus
GGCTCTAGTACTTGCCAGAAGCGGCCGGCGGAGGCCCCCTCCCCCACTGTCTATCCTCCCGAATATCGCCTCGGATTCACTTCTCCGCACGTCCTACCTTCCAGTAAGTGGTCACTTCTCTGTTCAGAGAGTTGTTGCTACTCTCCTGTTCGATCTCCTGTTGAGTTCGTAGGTGTTCAGACTGGTTTTGATCCCTATTCAGCTGAATTCCTGAGACCAGACGAAATCTAGGTCTCCTACTCCTTCGCCATCTTGCTCCGCCCCCCGGGCATGTTCTTATTATAGCTTTATTCCCAAATAATTCTGAGGTATTAAATCATCAACTGAAAAATTGGCATTTTTATTTGAAATAGAAAATTTTGAATCACGTAATAATCTTCATGTGACTAGAAGCAGCAGAGATAGTCCATTAGGATCACACTGTACCACTCCTTGCCTAGGGTCCTATTACTTTACTCATTTATTGAACATTTTGGGATGTCCATGAGGGATGAGACACTATGTTAGGGGGTAGGCTTACAGAGATAGTTCTTGTCCCTAAGTAGTTGAGAATGAATTATAGTAGTACTGTATTAAAAAGGGTATAATAAGTATATGCAGAGGATGCCATTGGAGTAGAGGAGAGACAGAACAAGGGTATTTAGTGTAGTGTAGCTTGGGTATGAAGGTAGGGACACACTTCTAAGAAAAGGTAACATCTGATATTTGGAGGCTGAATATAGCAATTTCTGTTATGGCTAAAGGCCAAACTCATCTTTTCCATGGTAGTAGAGTCATTTACACATTTATATATGTGTTTGTTTAGATCTGGTTAACCTTTCTCTAGACTCTCCTCTTTGTTAGTCTTCCTCTTTACCTTTAATCATATAATTACCTAATTTCAAAATTGACAAGAATTTTATCCCTCATCTATCTCTGTGGCTCTCAAATTTTGTTGTGCACCAGGACTACTTGGACAGATTATTAAGACATGGATTTCTAGGCCCCACTGCAGAGTATCTGATTCTGAGGTAGAGATTGAGAATTTACATTTTTAAGTTTCCAAGTGATGCTGATGCTACTGGTTCATGAACCATACTTTGCTGATTATCGGAATAAGCTGGGAATGTTTAAAACTATGGACTTCTGGTATCCACTCCTAGAGATTCAAATTTAGTTGAATTTGGGTAGGAACAAGGAATCTGCATTTTAAAATGTATCTCTCTAGCTGATTTTGACTATCAATGGAGCTTGGGATCCACTGACATAGTCTAGGTCTCTCATTTCACAAATGATAAAATTGAGATGTAGAAAAGTTACGAGAACTCATAAAAATTACACAGTTAACAAAGAGCAAAGCACTTTCCCACTGTACCTCAACTTTTTTCCCTTCAAGAAACCATGATGAGAATTCATTTTTTACCAAATCGTGTCAATATTTTTATCATAACATTCAATGTTGTCCAAAAATCTCTTCCTTATAACCTACTGTCCCAATAATTAGTCTTGGATAAAATTAGGCTAGCTCCAAATATATAAAAAAGTATCTACTATATTCTATGGAAGGGGGTGGATGGATTCAGATTAGGATAACACCCAGTCTCCTTTTCCAAGGAACTTCCAGACAAGTAGCCGATAACACATTCCCAAACATGCACAAATATATACCCTCACACAATGACAATAAAAGATATAGTAAGTGCTAGTGAAGAAGTATAAAATATCAGATGATGAAAAAGCTATTTATATAGATCTATTCGCCAGACACTGGGCTAAGTTTTTAGGGATGCAAAAGTATTAAAACTTGGCTTTCTATCTAAACAAATCATAATACAACTCTGCAAAACACAGCTGACTTTACACTGTAACAATTAATCTATAAAAATGGAATGAATAAAACGTTATCAAAAGGTAGAAGTGGGAGAGATTAATTCAGCTGGAATATTTGGGAGTGTTCACAGAAAGGGTGATAGAAAAGGTGTTTACACGTTTATACATAGGTTTTGTTTAGAGTTGGGTGCTCTTCCTTCAGTCTTTCCTCTTGATTAGTCTCTGCCAGGTGAAGGAGGCAGCAGAGCAAAAGCACAAGCTGATCCTGTGATGTGGCCTTGTATAGAATAGATAATAGAGCGATAGGGCTAGAACAAAGCATGTGGAATCAGAATAGTATTCATGAAAGTGAATTTGAGCTGGGCTTTGAAGGATGCATAAGATTTGGTAAATAATACTAACTTTTGCACACATTATTAATTATACTAATTAATTTTAGACTTCTTCCTCCTTTATTTCCAAACTACAAAAAATTTTACCGATGCCCTGGGTTCAAATCAATGCCCTTAAAATTTCCCACATTGGTGTTTATCAACCCAATCTGAGAATTACAGTTACCTCTGGTACTTAACCAAAACCAAAGCCAAAACAGAAGCCCTGGCTCTGCTTGAGAGGTTTTGATTCTGGAGATTTCTATTCAAGATGCCTGATGGTGGCACCTTGGGATTTCTAATGGGCAGTTTTTCATAGCTCCTTCTGATCTGAACCAGTGGCCTACCAAATGCCAAAACCTAGAATAAGTTAAAGATGTACTTGCCCAGTTGAATGTTTCTCTGCAACTTAAATGCTTCAATAAGGTCTTTGTACAATTTTATTTTCTTTATACCAGGAAGATAATTTTAATGTGCATACTTACTCTGAGATCCTAATAGGTAAAAGCAGAGAAACATTTCCTACATAAGCATTTTGAGGATAAGGAAACTCAATCTGTTTATCCTCTCATGTCCTCATATACGCTTCCGCAAGAAATGCCATCCCACTGTACTCATTTGGATTAAAACAAAGCAAGGATTTTAAATGTACATAATTTTAAAGTAAATATTATTTCATGATTTTAAAATAAATATTATGTATACATAGCTCTAAGATGAATTTTAACTCATCAATCAAATTGAACCAAATTGCTTGGATTGCATAAATGTTAAAGAAAACCTCAGGAAATAAAAATATCTAATTGACCCTTATTGGATATTGAAGAGTTAGTCATTACTGAATATTGCTGCATTTCTAAATTCTGCGCTTTTGATGCTCACTCACATTAGTCATAAGCTTTGTGTGGGTGGATAATGTGCTTAGAGCAGTTGTTGATGACTTGTTTTTCTTTGACCATTTAGTAAGCATTTTTAATGAATAAGGTTTCAATTATTTGTATGCCCTCACAAGCTATAATCAATGCATCATTTCAAAATATAAATAAAGTATTTTTATTTTTGAGACATGATGTTCTGAGGAGTCAAATCCCATAGCTGTCTATTGAATTAGATCTTGCTGGGTTGGGATTTTATTATTAGGCATTCCATTAGCTCACTACTCAAGGTCAATGTAGATATGACTAAGAAAATTGTGTTTTCTCATGAATGAAAGATGTGATCCTTGGAGAGCAAAGGAAAAGATGACATATCAATATGATGACATTTTATTTTATTTTATTTATTTATTTTTTTTTAAAAGATTTTATTTATTTGACAGAGAGAGACACAGCGAGAGAGGGTACACAAGCAGGGGGAGTGGGAGAGGGAGAAGCAGGCTTCCTGCGGAGCAGGGAGCCCGATGCGGGGCTCGATCCCAGGACCCTGAGATCATGACCTGAGCCGAAGGCAGACGCTTAACGACTAAGCCACCCAGGCACCCCAATATGATGACATTTTAAAATCTTTCATAATTTTTTTCTGAGTTCTATAGATACTATGCTCCCCACCCCTTTGGTCCTTCAATGAGAAGAAATTTAAGCATACACGGTACACAGGACTAATTCTTTGGGATTCATGTAAAAATAATAGAATAAAAGATGCTATTCCAAAGTATAGCATTTATAAGCTCAATCAGGTGTGCATATGTCCTCTCTGTTTGTAGTATGTAAACTTTTCATCTTATGTGAAAACTTATAGCATGTATATCAGGAATCATATTTCAGTGTTGTGTTTATTAAAATGAGATTTAACATTTACATTTAAAAATAAAGATAGGTAGAGCCCAAGGTGTTTTTTTTTAAAGATTTTATTTATTTATTTGAGAGAGAGAGAATGAGATAGAGAACACGAGAGGGAAGAGGGTCAGAGGGAGAAGCAGACTCCCTGCTGAGCAGGGAGCCCAATGTGGGACTCGATCCCGGGACCCCAGGATCATGACCTGAGCTGAAGGCAGTTGCTTAACCAACTGAGCCACTCGGGCGCCCCCATGGTGTTTTATAAAGTGACAATAGTAGACAATTTTGTTTTGTGTAAATCTGAAACATACCTGCTGTGTGTGTAATGATGAAGATTGAAAAATAATGGAAGAAGTCTATTCTGATCACACTCAGATAGTTTATTAGGCACAGCTAATTTAATACTCACCCCTACTCTAAAGTAGGTATTATTAGGTGTACCTTACAAGTGAAGAACTTGAAGTAGAGAGTTTAAGTAATTTAACCCATGGCTGAGTAAGTGGCAGAACTGATATTTGAACCTAGGTAATAGACTCCAGGATTTCTGATCTTAATCGCCACACTATACTGAGAAAAGAATTTACATTTATAACTCTTAACATTATGATTCAGACTGGGGGTAAGAAACACCTATGAGATAAAAGTGTAATTTCTGCAACTTAGTAATGTTGAACAAATTATTTTAATACTCTGCCTGCTACTTGAGAAAGTTCATTTGCTGAAGTAGAAAAGTGTGTTTAAATTAAAAAGAAATAATATACATTGGGCATGAATTTTTAAGATAATAGCAAGAACATTGAACTTAGAATCAGGAATTATAAACTCTAGACCCATCTCTATCTTTGTTTAGACCCTTAAGTCTCTGACTATGTACCAAAGCACCATGGGACAGGAGCACTGAACTCAAGGTAATGTAGGTTATTTTAACATTTTTCAAGGAAAACATAGTGACATTTGACATATGTTGGACACTGCTCAAAGTGATAGCTCAAAGTAGTTCGTGGTTTTGATGTTATGTCACACTACATTCCATTCAATTACATCATATTTTTGTAAAGCTGAAGTTTCAACAGTCACCATGATAAAAAGCAAGTAGCACGTGAAAATCAATGTGGAATAGAAATGAGGGTGGATGTGTACAACCTGATTCCAAGGTTTGAGAAATCATGCTGTGCCTCGCAGGAAAATATATCCCATTAATAAGCCATTGTGGTTAAGAATGAAATAAAGATGCTATTTTTTCTTTCAATTAACATGTATGATTTTGTTTAAGTGGCTGCTGAGTTGTTAGAGCATAAATAACGTATTAAGTTGTTTGGATGTAACTACTTAATAAATGGAACTCGTACATGTTTATTTTGTACTGGGAGCATCATGAAAAATTTGCTGAGAACCTAAGGGCTCTGTGAACTGATAAAGCTTAGGAAACTTTGGAATAGAAATTTGGTTTTTGGTATTTTGAAGTATTTTTTTCTTGGCTTCAATTTTCTCATCTGAGAAATGAATGGGCCCGAACAGATGGCCTCAAATTCTAGTCTAACAGGCAATGATTCTGTGACAAGGCAGAGGGTAATGTAAGTGACTTTGACAATTTCGTGCCACATTCTCCTATAGTACTTAAACCCTATCTTAAATTGGGAAAAACACAGAATGTAGCTGTCCTGTGTAATGATCTTCTAATGTATTTTAAACCAAACTTTTAAAACATATTAACTGCTTGCATGTAGTTGAGTTAATCATTTTATAAATATATCTCACTTATCTCTTTAATCTATGGAGCTCATGATGTTTTTGTTTGTTTGTTTTTATTTTTTGGCATTCAGGTGTTTTCTCCACTTGTTAACATGAGGAATTAGAAAAGTCCAAGAATAAGTGAAAATCTGCACTTTGTAAATATTGGAAAATCTAGAGTGTCTGAACTACCTAAGAAAATATTGTCCCATGAAAATTTCAAATCGAAAACAAGTATCTCACTGTTTTCAATAAAAATTCTGGCTAATAACTACACCACAATTGCATTCTTTTATATTGCCAACTTACACAAGGAAGTCCTCATTTAGAAAATCTTTGAATATGTGTCTATAACAAATAGTACTTGTTACATGGAAAAGTATTAGATTCTTATTAGGCATCTATCAAATAATTGCTATCATTTGTGACAACATGGTGAACCTGGAGGACATTATGTTAAGTGAAATAAGCCAGACATAGAGGGACAAATGTTACATGATACTACTTACATGAGGACTCCAATAGTCAAACTCACGGAAGCAGAGAGTAGAATGGTGGTTGCCAGGGGCTGCGGGGAGGGAGGCAATGGGGAGGTATTCGTCAAAGGGTACGAAGTTTCAGTTATACAGGATGAATAAGTCCTAGAGATCTACTACACAGCATAGGGCCTATAGTTAACAATATTGTATTGTATTCTTTTTTTTTGTAAAAGCTTGTTAACAGAGTATATCTTATGTTGTGTTCTTATCACAAAATAAGTAATAAAGAGGGCAGGAGGAAACTTTTGGAAGTGATGGATATGTTTATGTTATAGATTGTGGTGATGGTTTCATAGGTGTATCCTTATCTCCAAACTTATCAATTGACATATATTAAATATACATAGCTTTCTGAATATCAATCATACCTCAATAAAGTTGTTTTTTTTAAAGATGTTATTTATTTATTTAACACAGAGAGAGAGACAGTGAGAGAGGGAACACAAGCAGGGGGAGTGGGAGAGGGAGAAGCAGGCTTCCTACTGAGTGGGAAGCCCAATGCGGGGCTCCATCCCAGGACCCCGGGATCATGACCTGAGCCGAAGGCAGACGCTTAACGACTGAGCCACCCAGGTAGCCCTCAATAAAGTTGTGTTTAAAAAAGATTTCCTCTGAGTAGCAAAGAGAACACTTGGTGTTTTAAAATAAAAATGAAGATTAGTAAATGTATAAAACCTTACAGATGATCTACTATTTCCAAAAAAAATTTAGATGCATTATAAGACTTTGCTTGGATCACTATAAGTATATCAACCCTGGAGACAAATCAGCAATTTTTGTTTTTTACAAGTGAACTGAAGTGGCGGTCACAGTTATGTCCATTTTTGTGAGTAGTCTATTTAGGTGTTTGTATACATTTGTTTCAAATACTGTTGCTATAAATTGATTTAGTTTCTTATTGTATTAGTTTCCTATTGCTGCTATAACAAATTACCACAAACTTAGTGGTTTCAGCATTACAAATTTATTATCTTAGTGTTTTTGAGATCAGATTTCTCAGTGAAGCTAAAATCAAGGTGTCAGCAGGGCTGTGTTCTCTCTGAAGCTCTAGGGGAGAATCTGTTTCCTTGCCTTTTTCAGCTTTTAAAGACTGTTCTCATTCCTTGGCTTGTGACACTCTTCCATCTTAAAGCCAGCAATGGCCTCCCTTTGACCTCTCTTTCCAAAGTCACATCTCCTTCTTTGACTCTGCTGCCTCCTTCTTTCCTTTATAAATACTCTCTTGATTACTGGGTCCCACCCAGATCTTCACAGTCCCTTTTTCCATATAAGGTAACATGTCTGGGGGAGGGGGTAATAATTCTGCTTATCACATTAAGGTATGCCTTGCTTCATGCAACAGAATATTTTAGGAGGCAGTATAAATATTCTATGAAGGCTCTAAGTTTAGTAGATTAACTCCTTTTAGTTGACATACAGAATTCAGGTTTATGTTTGGTAGAATATAAATCATTCACTAATGAGCTATTACCACATATTTCTTTAGATAAAGTTATAAGTTATAGCAAGAAAGTGAAATGATGAGCTTTGTAGTATATAAGATTTTCTACAATCTGAAAATAGTGTTTAAATCTAAGTTTGTGTCAGGTTTCTTATTGCCTGAAATGAACCTAAAGTACATTTACAAATATTTTTATAGTAAATAAGCAAGATAAACAAATCGCCCTGATTAGAAGTTAATTTTTATCTAGAAAGATAGAGCACGTCTTTAGCTTATGCTCCAGGAAGAAAGTTCTTTCATACCAAAAAGGGCCTCAAGTACCCCATGTATTGGCATAACATGTGGAGTTTGTTGAGTTCACACAGATTTCAGCTGCCAAGAACGCAATACCATCAGAGAGAAACAGCTGTAACATCATACAGCTATTTACTTGTACAAGAAAAGCAAGGTGGCCAGTATTTTTTAGAACAGAGGTTCTCAAACTGTAATATGGATAAATACTACCTGGGGAATCATATTAAATTACAGATTACAATTCAGATCTGAGGAGTCCTAAGTTTATTATGAGGTTCTAAGTGATGCTATTGGTCTCTGAACCACATTTTGCACAGCAGGGTTGTAGAACATTCTGGAAAGAGCAAAGGCTACCATACAAATCAACTTATAAAAACACTATTCTTAACACATTACTTTGAGTAAGCACTTAAGTGAAAACTAAAAATTTTATTGTGAGTGCTAATAAGAGACAAGTAAAGATTGGGCAGGACATATGGTTATCACCATTTTTCTAGTGAGGAAGAACTGAAACTATGTTTTAATTAGAATCTTCTGTATACGCTTTCTAGTAAGTTGTAAGTAGGAACATATGGTATAAAAGTACTGTTCACATTATAATGTGTGAATTTACTTATTCCCAAATGGATGGATCTTTTTGTTTGAAGAATACCTTACATTACTGTCGGTACCACTGGTTTGTTCTATTTCTGGAATCAAGTTTTGATGTCCAGAGTGGGAAAAACTAGGTGAGTCCTAAACCTTAACAATTTCACTCTTATTTTTGTAGTTTAGTTATTACAGAACTCTGTAAAGTTAATAGTTGTCTCACTTACTTAAAAATAATTAGATGATAAACACACAAACAAGTTAAATAAATTATACAATTGCAGGCAGTTGGATGCAGGGAAAAAGAATGGAGAGTGAGGGAATTGGGTTGAGCAGAAATTAGATCAAGTTAGACAAGAGTCTGGGATAAAAATTCTAAGCTGAGAGGAATAGAAGATGCACAAAACATGACTAAGAGAACAGCTCAGCTTACCTGCTAGATGAGAAAGTCCGTGTGGCTGGAGGGAAATGAACGAAGAAAAGAACGGAGGAGACAACCTTGAGTTTGTAGGGGCCAAATGATGCAGCGCTTTGTGGGCTATGAAGTTAAGAAGTTTGGATTTTATTCCAAGTATGATGGAAATATACTAGAACAGTCACAGAGGTAAAAGGAACAGATTAATGACTTTAGAGCAATGATCTGTTATTTGACCTCTGCCCTCCCTGTTTCTCTTCAGAGCATCTATTACTCTATTTCCTATTTACTGATTTCATGGCCTGTCTTCCAATATGGAATGTAAAAGCTTTGGACCTTCATACTGCCCTTCAGGGTATCCCCTCTGCCCGGAACACTGACTGACCTATGATAATTTCTTAGTAGTTTCTTCTTTTCTAAAGGTATGGTTAGGTAGGACTTGTTGGTTGATGAGTTTGAGGAGAAGATGCAAGAAGAAAGAGTCCAAGGTAACAATCATTGTTTTTTCTTCCGAGAAAGTGGATAAAAAAGGCACAATGTACCACAGCTGAAAAAATATTAAATTCAGATAGATAAATTTATTTTGGAAAGAAATAAAAAATGAGTTTAGCTTGAAATATATTAAAATTCATGTAATGGTGACATGTTCAAGGGGGAAATGTTCTGCAGAATATTTTGAAATGTTTAGAGAGGAGAGACTCCTATAGTGAAACTTATTCCCACAGAACAATAGTTCCATGTGATTTAAGAGGTGTTCTGCCAAAGAAAATTCACCAAGGTCACATCTACTCACAGGATCCTTCTTTTACCCTTTTCTTGGACTTGGTACTTCTCCATGTCTTCCTATGCGAACTGCTTTCAGTATGTCCTTACAGCTGATTTTCTTCATTATAATGATGATTTATTATATAATTATCTCAACATTTACATATTTTTGTATTAATGTTAGCTAATTGCATGTATTTTAATTTTTACCATGTTCTTCTAACTAATTTTCTAATTTTCCTTAAAATTTATATTTTATCTTTTATGGTTGTTGTTCTAGGAAAGCAAACATAACGTGTAGGTGTATGACAGGCATCTGAGAGGAATACCTTAGGAATTCCCATGCCCTAAAAACAGTGGTTTTATATTTGGAGTCTGCCATCCTTACTGCTATCAGTTGGCTTTTTATAGCTCTCCTAACCCCCTAATTCTAGTTCTAGTCCTGATCTCATATTTTCTATTCTAAGTAACACTGGACATTATGGACTGAATTGTATTGCCCTCCAAATCTGTATGTTGAAACCTTAACTCCCAATGAAACTGGATTTGGAGATAGACCCTTTAGGTAGGTAATTAAAGTTAAATGAAGTCATAGGGTAGGTCCTAATCCAATATCGCTGATATCTTTGTAAGAAGAGAAAGAGACACTAGGGATGCATGCACACGCACAGAGCAAAGGCCATGTAGGGACACAGCGAGAAGGTGGCCATCTGCAAGCCAAGGAGAGAAGCCTTAGGAGAAACCAAACCTGCCAACACCTTTATCTTGGATTTCCAGTCTCCATAACTGTAGGAAAACAAATTTCATTGTTTTAAGTCACATAGTCTGTGGTATTTTGTTATAGCAGCCCTAGTGAACTAGTACACCAGGTTCTTAACTATCACTGATGTGTGTCAAGCTTGCTGTGGTACACATAGCTTCCTCTTTAATCAGTGGGCAGAACTCGACACATAGCCCTACTGAACAGAAGGGGACCAGTAAGTGTAGTGTACCCAAAGGAGAGCAGAATGGGTATTGGGAAGGGCTAGTGATGTACACCACATGCCTAGTTGTTGGTTGTTTCTTTTAATGGATTACAGTGATTTCTCATCCTCTTCATATTGCCTCTCTGAGACTCAGTGCTCCACATTTGATTTCACTTTTTCCATTTACGGAATGTAAGTTTTTCATAACTGACTATTCAGTACCATTGCTACATAGTGATCTGACCTAGGAAGCCTATTTCTCATTACAAAATAGTTCATATTCAGTAGATTAAAATTAAGATTGCTGTAAGAATTCATGTTTAATTAATAAAGGTATTATTAGGTATAATAGGTATTATAGTAAAGGTATATATATTTAAAGGTATTTTATATATATAATATATAATATAATATATATATTAATATACACACATGTATTTTTCTCTTCTGACAACTGAGAGGGTCTAAAAGAAAAGACATTCCAGTAGCAACAATCACACTCAGTGCCCAGGTCTTGGTTTTCAGGACATTCTCCAATAAAAAGAACCAAGTCTTCTTGGAGAAATGGCTGACTCTAGGACAGGGTCAGGAAGAGCCTGGAGCAACGAACTTGAAAGAAATAAATAAATCCACAATGGTGGGGATGAAGGAGGTATGCAAAATGAACCCAGGAGCCAAGTGAAAGAGCTATCAGTGGGCCAGACTGGAACAGTTTGAGCAGCAGCAACAACAACAAATAGTATTAGATTATAACCTAAGTTATAAAATGAATATCTGTGAGTCCATATTGATGTAAATAAATTACAAAGTAAATTAATACATAAAGGAGAGAAAAATCTTCCGTTCAGAATTCAAAATAAGTTATGGAGATACTTTGCCCTAAGAGGGGAAGCCTAAGTCCCTACTTCTTAAGTGTGGGGTTTATTTATTACAAATATTACGATATAGAAAAGGAATAACTTAATGGTGGAGAAACCTGACACACATGACTTCAGCTGGATGATCAAGGTGAACATCAATAGTCAGAAATTATGTTGATGGTATGTAACGTTGATAGGATGTGATGAAAAATGGCATTTTGCCTCTGTGATATTCCTCCACAAAACCCATAACCCCAGGATAATTGTGAGAAAAACACAATTTTATAGAGGGACCTCCTATAATATACTGGATCTGTACTCCTCAAAGGTGTCAAGGTTATCAAAAACAAGTTTGAGAAACCGTCTTAGTCAAGAGGAGCCAAAAGGACATGACGATTAAAGGTAATGTGGCATCCTGGTGGGATCCTGGAGCAGAAAAAGGACATTACATAAAAACTAAGGAAATCTGAATAAGCTATGGACGTCAGTTAATAATAATGTATGAATAGTGGTTTATTAATTGTAACAAATGTAGCATATAGTGAGATGTTAAAAATAGAAAATATACTATTTTTATATCTGTATACATTTTTTGTAAATCTAAAACTGTTCTTTAAAATGTATATTATTAACAAAAATAATTGGGAGAAAATATTTCAATTACTGATTGAGTCCTATATCTAGGACCATGCTAGGAGCTTTTTGTTCATCGTAGCCCAGGGAAACAGCTGTCCATTCTAAGTGAATACAATCCTCTTGAATGTTGCTAAATGTTAGAACATTTATGTTAGAAAACAAAATCCCATATGTTTGAAACTTTGAAACCCTTTTTTTCTCTTGCTATACAGCAAGCTGATATTGGCATAGATAAGAATGGGTAAAATTATTTAATGCATTTAATGTTAGAACTATGATTTTTAATTACCTGGCACATGTAAGAGGAACTTTTTTCTCTTGATGCTGATTTAGCAAACTTGAAAATGAACATGGTGCATCACGGCAATTATGTTATTTCTGCCAGGGTGCATGCACATTTTTTAGATATTTGGTCTGAATTTAATAGTCTTGGAACTTAATATATCTTCTGTGCACCATCAACTGACATCATAATTTCATATCTGATACTTGGATTGGCAATGTTCCTACTATATCACTCATAAAAATGAAATCTTGACTAGGAATAAATGTATTCTTTGGGGCCGTTAATGGGATATTGTGTAAATCAAAGAGAAAAATAAAAACACCTGGCTAAATTAATTTGTAAGCAGAATCTACTAATGTTGAATGGCAGCCAAGCATTCCTCATTGTCCCTAGGAACACCAATTCCATGTGATTTAATAGGTGTTCTGACAAAAACTGTGGTCGTACAAGTTTGGGAAAAGCTAGGTTTAAGATAAATGGGAGATTTTTCCAAGTCTTCTCATAATATACTAAGGTATTTTGTGATTCCTCAAGTTTGTATAATTTCCCAAGCTTTTTTGACCACAAAACCCATTTTCAAAGAAAACATTATTATTCTAAGAAAGCAGTTTCTGTGGAACTCCAATTAGGAACACTTAGTCTAGGTTGATGTTTCTCAAAGGTCGGTCTTGTGATCAGCAGCATCAGCATCAGTCAGGAAATTATTAGAAATGCAAATTCTTGTGTATAACCTTAAACCTCCTGAATCAGAAACTGTTGGGTCGGAGCCCAGCAATCTGTGTTTTAATAAGTCTTTCAGGTGTTTCTGATGCATGCTAAAATCTGAACACCATTAATCTAGGAGAAACTCACATCTTGAACTTAGAGACCAATGTTGTTGATTGCTTAATATCTTTACTATGGTTGTTCTCCTTCAAAGGATTGATGTCTTCTAATAGACTGAAAGCCATTACTTCGTCTGGACTTTCAAAGGAGCTATACATGACTTCTTAGGACTCAGAATTGGATCAGTAGCATGTATTGACTAAGAAATCTGAGATGAACCAAAAGAGTTCTTTGATTCTCTAAACATCTGATTTCTGTTTAATGTGGAATGAACGAGGGGGGTCTTATTTCTTTAGGTAGGACTTGAAAGAAAGATGACATTATGGAAAAGAAGAAATAAGTACTTTGTTGTGGACTATGAGAAACAGCTTTTATTTTGAGGCAAAAATCTACTCAATAAAGATAAAGAAAGTAAAAATAGATTGGCAATGTAAAGAGTCTGGGTGGTTAAGCATCACATATCACTCTGGGTCCATATTACTTGGGTTTGAAACCCTGCTTTTTCTTGGGCAAGTTCTTTAATACTCTATGCTTCGGTTTTCTTACCTGTAAAATGGGGTTAATAATAGTATATCTTGTAGGATGCTATAAAGATGAAATAAATGGGTTAATATATGTTTTGATGAATTCTTTTTTTTTTCAGTTTATTGAGGTATGATTTATAAGTAAAAATGGTATGTGTTTAAGGTATCCAATGTGATGTTATGATATATATACATACTGTGAAATGATTACCACAATTAAACTAATTGACATATCCATCACCTCACATATTCACAATTACTTGTGTGTGTATGTGTGTGTGTGTGTGTGATGAGAACATGAGATCAACTGGTAGCAACTTTCACATATACATTATTATGAACTATAGTTATCACACTGTACATTAGGTTTCCAGAACTTATTCATCTTATAACTAAAAGTTTGTACCCATTGACCAGAATCTCCCAATTTCCCTCACCCTTTAGTTCCTGGTAACCACAATTCTACTCTCCATTACTATGAGTTTGACCTTTTTTTTTTTTTTTTTTTTTTAGATTCCACATGTAAGTGAGATCATGCAGTATTTGCCTTTCTGTGTCTGGCTTATTTCTCTTCTTATTTCAAGAAATAGTCACATCCTGGCGTCTTTCCCAACTGGCTTCAGGAGAGAAATACCTTCACCAGTTAGCCTGGCTAGGCACTCCTAGGCTGTTTCCGACATTTTGTACGGATGCACCCATCCCACATCTCTTGTTCCCCCTTGGGGGTAATTCCTAATTTTGTATGCTTTCTTTTAATCTTGCAAAGGCAGGCTGCAGGGTGACTTCCCTGTTTTGCCTCAGGTGCTGCCCTGAAATGCTCAAATTTGTGTGTTTTCTCCTAATTCTCCAAAATAGGGCAGGGCCTCTCTGCTTGTTTTGCAAGCTGTCTGTAAAGACTCACACTGGACATCTGTGGGGGCATGCATGAGGAACTGGCCAAAGTTGGGTGGGTGAGGTGCATACAACATAGAAGTTGCTCTTGGGCCACTTGAGGGGATATGCAGGCAAGGTGTTGCCAGAGGCTCATGGGTAAGCTCCTTTATGAATTCTGTGCAGCATTTAGTTAGATCTACAGCCCTTTGATGATTTGGAGCCATTATTGCTGTGCTTCCAGCTCTTCCAAACTCTCAACCTTGCCTTATCACTTCAGTATTCTAGGTGGGGCAAGAAAGAAGTGGACTTGTTGGGCAATATCCTGCTTGGCTGGAGAAACCAGGTGCTCATACAGTATATTTTCACTTACCCCGTGGGAGAAATTGTAGGCTGATGGGGTTTCTCTTGGCACTGAGCAGTGCTCTCTTGGGGGATGGATGATTCAGGTAAAGTGAAGCCATTCTTTTCTTTTTACCCTCTTCAGTGCACCTATTCTCTCTCTCTTTCTCTCTCTCTCTCCCTGTCTCTCTTTTTCTCCAACAGTGTCTTGGAACTTCTCTGATGGACTCCTGGACTCCTATAAATATCTTCTCATCCATGGATGGTTGTCAAGATCAATGTTCTCTGGGGAGATGATGGTAAAAAACTTCTTCTAGTCTGCCATCTTACTCTGAGTTAAAATTTTTTAGCAATTAAGTAAATAAGTTGAGTATGTGTTAAATTAATAAAAACCAAATATGAATAATATTGATTCTAGGCTTCTACCTATGATTATATGAGGGTTCTCTTTGATTATTATAATGAAGATGAAAGTTTGATATTTTATTATATTTTTATGTGTTTTGTATTAAAATGGTTGAGGAAATAATAAAATTGTATGTTGTAATCTGGGTTCTTCATTTATTCATTCATTCCACAAATTTCCATAACTGTGTACTACTTAAAAATTGTCATAACTACACACTACTTAAAAATTAGTTTTCTTGATCTCAAAATGATCATGACATGGCTGATGTCATTTTCAATCAATTGATTCTGAACTTAATAAAATAAATTTCTCTTCTGTATTTTATTATATTATCTGCTATATATTTTTTAGTGTTATTCTTTAGGTAGGTTAGGTTTCTCTAATTTATGTGTGCTGTTTCCACATTTACTGATCAGAGAAGACTGCTGACATTTAAGAAATAGGTTTGAAAAATATGAGGCAGGAAGATGCTGAGTTGTAATTTAATTAATAATAGGTATGTTTATCAAATAATAATTTGAGACAAAACACAATCTTAGCTAGAAGCTAAATTTTAAAATGCACTTGGAGTCATAAAATTAATCCATCCATGTGGAATTCATTTAAAAATTTTTTGTGCATCCAGTTTTAGCCAATTATCTGTTGAAATATCTTTTAAGAGAAGGACTAAAAAAATAGTTTTAAGATTAAGCTGAGGTAATAAACTAAACATTAAACAGAGTTCATACATACTTTTAATTTAATTTTGGTCTTTTATTAGGTCCTAAATTTGAGTATAAAAATTTACATATATATGCTCTACCTTTATATTCAATGCCAAACACTTTTATTCAACTAATGATTAAATCTGGGCCACACAGCTATAAAACCAAGAACACATAAGCATAGTCCTTTAAAATTTCTATTTTTATTTTTGAAGCTTGACTAAGTACTTATTATTTCCACATTGCCTTGAATAATCAGTTTGTTGACTTATTTATTTTGATTATTCTGTATTTTTTATTCCATATCAATGAACTAATGTCTTTCTTCTTTTTTTAATAACTTTTTATTTTCTAAACACTTGTCTTCCCAATACATAAGTAACAATCCACCCTACTTTTTAGAATATTTGGTAAAAGAGTTAACATTTGCATAAATTTGCTTTGGCATTCTGCCTTTATCAGTGATTATAAAAGTGATTTGTGGGTGTTTTGTCCAGTTTTGACTTTTGTACGTGCATTGTTTTTAATGCTTTGCCTTTTGTGAGGAGATCGCTAGAGTTCTATGTTAACTCTTGATTTTTAGAAGTTATGTCCTCATCAATCTCTCCCTTTTTCTTTTCTTTTTAAAAAGATTTATTTATTTATTTGAGAGAGAGAGAGAGCATGAGTGGGAGGGGCAGAGGGAGAGGGAGAGAGAGACTCAAGCAGACTCCACACTGAAGGCGGAGCCCCACTGAGCCGAAACCAAAAGCCCAGCGATTAACTGATTGCGCCATCTAGGAGCCCTAATCTCTACCTTTTTCAAATGTAATAATGATTAACATTTCTTGGAATATGTCTTGCATGTTACTCGATTGTTTCAGGTATGTATGCCTCACATCCAAATGTATTATTAAGCTATACAAAGGCAGAAAATTTGAGTTTTGATAGTAGTCTACGCTGGCTGATTTTGTAGAATGAATGAACTATACTCAGAGTTTTTTGAATGACAAATGAGAAATAAGAGAATGTCTTTTATGGAACAACTGATTTTTATTTACCTAACAAACTGTTGGATAATGTTTACTATATAAAGCCAAGCACTTTTTACATGTTAACTTATTTGATTTCGATAATCAGTCTTCTATGAGTTTGTAATATGGGTTCTGATATTCACTATCTATATAGCTTTAGTCAACTTAACTCCCTTGAGTGTCAGTATTCTCATCTGTAATGAAATAGTCTTCTCAAAGTGTTTTGTAAAGATTAAATAAAATATCATTTATAAAGGTCCTGGTACATAGTAATAATTTTTCTTTGTTATTATTGATTTTTCTAGAAACCATTAGATATGTAAATGGAGATTGAATGTATTTTTAACACTTCTAAATCTTTCATTTATACAAGATCTAAGAGAGCTTGCTGGTTTGCATAATGGGTTGTCAACGTTGTCAATCAGTCAACGTTGATTAGGGCAAGAAAGAGAACAACCTAATCTGAAAACTTAAAGTAAAAGTCTTAGTGGGCCAATGGGAAAGCCAAAAGTGGCATTGCCAAGAGAAAGAACTCAAAAGGATTAGCATGCTCAATTAGCAAAGCTCCAGATGACAACTAAGTCAGTCACGCACAGCATTTCTGCCTCTTACCTCTCCTTTCTCAGTTTCTAGCCCTGAAAGATCTCAAATGAGAATTGGAAATTTGGAATGCTGGTGAAAGAGAAAAGTCTACACCATGACTCTCTCTTCTCTAACATAGCCTTCCAAAAGGGAAGTCAGTCAGAGCAGGGAGTGGAAAGACAATTTAAGTAAACTTAAGAATTCTCATATAAGGTGAGAATGGAATTTTTATTACCTTACAAAAAGAGACTTGCAGTAATCAGGAAATCAATAAATACTTCTTCAAATTTTACCTAAAGATGACAGCAAATCTTGGAGTAGATTTACAAAGACAGTGGTAGGAAACAATAAAATTACTTTCTTTTTTTGCACCTACTATATCCAACTCATCCAATAAAGTGTTAGGTTACAATTCAATTAATTAAATTGTTACATAATTTTTTTTTTAAAGTAGGCTCCATGCCCAGTGTGGAGTGCAACCTGGGGCTTGAACTCACCACCCTGAGATCAAGACTTGAGCTGAGATCAAGAGTCGGACACTTAACAGGCTGAGCCACCCAGGCGCCCCAAATTGTCACCTAGTTCATAAATTTTTTGCAATCAGAGAATATGGTAAATATCCACTATAAGCTTTTACATGTTATAGGTGAGGGAGATACCCATAGAACAAGATTCATGCCAGGTGCAGGGAATTAGCCCTACTTCTGAGATTTGACATCCTTCTTTCTTTCATATTAGGGGTTGAAACTTATTTCCACATATACTACGTCAATATTAATACATTTGTGATGTGTTTATGTTATAAATGAGAAGAATGAGGGGAATTCCAGTTTTTTGGAGGTTAATACAAAAGACATGTTAAGAAGTTGCTGCAATAATTCAGAGAGATAAGTACCTAAGCAAAGGTGTAATTAATGAAAAAAGAAAGGAAGAAATATAATCGAGAGATGGTTTGCAGGGAAGATTACAGTTTTCAGTTTCTAATTGATAAATAAATGAAGAAGAAGGAATAGTTTAAAATGACTTCAAAGTTTCAAGATTTCATGGTCAATTGTATAACAATAATGCCTGCTTTAGTGAAATAATTCATTTCCAAGAAAAATAATTTTGCAACTGTAACAGCTTAATTTATACTTCCTGACCCTATTATGCTCTGTGGGCTTTGCAATGCCAAGGGTTTGGGGTGGGGTATTAGGTGAAGAGGGGTCTAGTTCTTGGTCATCATCTATTGGTGCTAGCAACTGAAGAGACGGCTATGTTTCCATATGATTTTTGCCCTGTCAACATTATTCCTTTTTCTTTCTGTGTGAAAGACCAGCAAGATGACTAGGGCTCACTGCTATGTCCATACTATTCTTGGTAACATAAGAAAACTGAACTTATCTGCCTCCATGAAGCACAGTAGGATGCACATAAGACTCATAGTCACAAGGGTCGCTACAAGAAACAAATGGCACACTCAAATTAATGTGTTTCAGAGAGAGTTTGTTCACATAGGAACTAATTACAAAGACGTGGGGAATGTAAGGAGACAACAAGGGTTAGTACAGGTACACAGAGCTAGCAGCAGACCCTAAAAGGGAGAGGAGAATGGCTACCAGAACCTAGAAAGGGAGACATCTAAGCAGTGAAGGCTGACTTGGAAGGAGCAGTGATCATTCAAGGGACGCAGCCAACCTAAGGTGACTCTTCAGGAAGGGCTTCAAGGGAATAAATATACTGGTATCACACTTTGTCTTCATTTTCGTCTGCAGTCCCCAATGGCTAAATCCCACTGGAACTAGTAGGAAGAGAGCAAAATAGAGAGGGGAGTGAATCTGGAGGGGCAAATGGAAGATATCTGGCATGAGATATCAGATATGTCAGCTTGGATATCACTTTTGGTAATTTCTTCTCTATTGACTTTTAGTCTACTGAGTTCAAGGTGTTTGCTTGTTTGTGTGTTTGTTTTACCATACTTGCCAGTTTTTATGCTGTATTGGAGATAAGAGCCCTTCCTCTTAGATCCTTCAAAACTCTCTGAGGCTCCTTCTCTGGGCTTGGAATGTCAAAGGTGGTTCATTTCTACTTTAGGGACAAACAATATCTAAAGCACTTTCACTCTGTTTTTTTCTTTACTCCTTTTACTTATAAGCTTTTATTTCTGATCAGTTCTTATTACTCCCATCTGATGATTATTAAAAAGTACGAAAGCATCAAATAACTCCAGATGCATATATTACAATTGTATCAGAGAAACATGACAGGGTTGGACAAAAAAACCCAGAGTGGTGACAGAGGTGGGGACTCTGAATAAAGACTTCATGGAAAGCAGGACCTCAAGTCAAAACATCAGAGTGTAATCAGTGTTGCATCTGACATTTAAATAACTCTTTCTCTTCAGAGATGCACAGACCTAGACCATGGGCTACATGCATTGGATCTGTACTGAGGTTAAGCAAATATCTTATTATTCATTCTTATTCTCTACCACAGCTTTTCCCCACAAAGATCACTTATTTGGGTGGTGGTCAAAACAGTGTTCTCTATATTTGAGACCCACAGGATTCTCTCAGATACTTTTTAGTATAATGTCCAAAGTAAAAACAAATAACTCTACCAATCAACAACAACAGAGGAGAATGACCCATCAGGAGTGAAGGTTTGTGTTATGCTGCTGAATAAAGAGTTCAGTCTAGCTGATTTCCTGCTTGAGAACAAAGAGCACATTGGATAGTGGAAGAAGGAAATGATAAAATATCACCTACAGCTTTGCTTTATTACACACTGGTGACCATGACTGTGCCTCAGTGAACACTACTGAAATGTTGATTAGACGTGGTGTTAGCATAATCCTTGTCCCTCTTTCCGAATCTTAGGGGGGGAAAGCTTTCAATATTTCACCATTAAGAAGTTTTGTTCTACTCCTACTTTGCTAAGAGTTTTTACAATGACTGGGTATTAGCTTTGGTCAAATATTTTTATTCTGTAAATATTGAGATGATCACATATCTTTTCCTTTTTAACAGTTATGTGGTGAATTAACACTGAGGGTTTTTTTGTTTTTTAACATTGACTTATTTTTGAGTGTTCATCCAAGCTTGTGTTCCTGGGCTAATTCTCTCATGGTTGACGTATATTCTTATTAAATATCACTGCTTTCAATTTGTTAATATTTTGTTCAGCATTTCACTAAAATTTTCTTCTAAGCACTACTTTAGATACAGTCATCATTTTCAATATGTTCTACCTTCACTGTAATTCAACTCCAATTAAATTTAAAATTTTGATTTCATGTATTCATTTATGTATGGGCTATACAAACATGATAATAGTATTTCTTAAATTTGCAAACATTTGGCAATTTTCTAGTTATCTTTTTGTCTATTTCTAGTTTAATTCCATTGCACTCAAAGTACATATTATACATGATTTCAGTCTTTGAAATTTGTCAAGACTTTGTTGTATCAGCATTAACAGCATAAATTTTGGTTAATGATCCATGTGTATTTGCAAAGAAGTTAATTTGGTCATTGTTAGATGCAATGTTATATATATGTTAATTAGATTAAATATATGAATTGTGCTTTTAGGTTTATATCCCTATTGATATTTGGTCTGCTTTCTTCATCATCTATCAAGAAAAGTATAAAATCCCTTGTATGATTTTGGATGTGTCTACTGTTCCTCTCATTCTGTCAAATTTTCCTTTTGTATTTTTCCTACTATTAATTTATTAGTGACACTTCTTAAAAACTAGTCTTTATTTTTCTTCATTGCTACTAAATTATGCAAATATTTGTCCTTGCCTTGTAACAAATGATCACATTTCTATTTCTGTAATAGTGCTAAAACTCTGGAACACTTTCACCCCCTTTATTCCAATTCTGTTTTTACATTGTTGGCATAGATTTTATTTCTATATACATTTTAAACTAGATTGGGCATTATATTATATTTTGTTAATCAAATCTGTTTATGTTTCCTCACATTTATGTCTTCCATTTCTCTTCAATCCTTCTTACATTTCTGTGTTTCCATCTAGAATGATTTTATTTCTACCTGAAGAAATTCTCTAAGGTGATATATACTTTCTTTATCATGCTCTTTACTTCATTCTGAGCCCTCACCAGCAGTGCCTTTAAACATTGCCAACAGTGTGTTAGTGAATTCTAGTCTCTTTTTTAGCATGCTCCTCAAAATTCTCCCAACCTCTACCCATTACCTAATTCCAAAGCTACTTCTACATAGTTAGGTAACCCCACTATCAGTACCAAAATCTGTCTTGCTTTTCTATTGTTCTGTCAACAAATTACCACAAACTTAGTGGCTTAACAACACAAATTAATTATCTAAGGTTTAGAAATAAATGGGTCAGCAGTGCCATCTGTTTCCTTGTCTTTTACAAAAGCTTTCTGAGGCTACCTGCATTCCTTGACCTATGGTGTCTTCCTCATCTTGAAAACCAGAAACAGTATTTTCTGGCTTTGACCCTCTGTTCCATAACAACACCTTTTCTGAATCTAATCTTGCTGCCTTTTTACTAATCTCAGGGCTATTGTGATTATATTGTGATTATTATTTCCTTATTTTAGGTGGAAATGGTAGAATGCTCTACATGCTGGAAGGGCCATGGAGTACAATGGGAATGGAGATCAGACACATCTTTCGATGCCTCCATGTATCCCACTATATTTGCATTTCTTTTTCATGCTGTAGTCTCATAATTTTCTCCCCAAAAGTCTATTCTTCACTTTTATATTGGATAAGTTTAAGTACTTATCCAGTATAGTGTTAACTAAACTCATAGAATCATATAGCAAGAGACTTCTATTAGTTACGGAATAATATGAAGAGAAAGAATGCTTTCATTAAAGGCTGACATCTAGGGTGCAGTACCTGAGAAGAAAAAACATGAAAGCAACAAAATCTCATTGTCTAGTCTTTTCTGATAACATACTTAAGCAACTTTATGTTTGAAGCATAACTTTGGTAGTGTTTCTGTTGATTTATAGTACTTCTAGTTAACAGCCCTCAACTTTTAGTTAGGCTTTAGCATGTACTGCTGGTTAAGATGCCATGAGATTCTTACACTTAGTCTAACAATAATATCTGGACATCTTTCTTTTTCATATAAAAATCATTCTCTGGAAGGATATTTTTTTAACTAAGGCAAGCTCTCTTGAGGAAAAATGAAAGTACAATTTTGACACCTTTTGCCACAATCAAATGATCTAAAAAGATTGCTTTAGAATGTTGTTGGGGAAAATCGACTGTATAGGGCTATATGGAAAAGACATATTTTAAGCCTTCTAGAGATTATGGAGTTTGGCACTGATGAAGAAACAGATATGTAGTCAGTGGTTTTGGGGCCATGTAATCCATGGAGCTCTGAGGATTTCATGGAGGGGCCTCAGAGACTGCAGCAAAGAGTAAAGGGTCAAATAAGCCACTCTTCAACCAGATTGTTCTGTTTTATCTGATTTATGTGTTAGTTCTGGATACCCTTTGTTTGAACAAAGGCTTTTTTTTGGCTGAAAAAATTGGATAGGCATTGCATCAAATAATTTGGCCTAAATCCTAGTCAGTGAGGGGCGGGGCCAGGACTAGATCCTAATCATTTCATTCCTTTGCTTAAACCCCTTCAATGGCTCCCTGTCAACTTCAAAATAAACTATATACTCTTTCATCATGGCATGCAAATTCTTGCTGACCTGATTCTTGTCTACTTCTTTAGCTTATTTCCTGCTCTGCAGTCTTCTTCATGTCCTGGCGACTATCTACGAGTTATATACCTGGGGTATCCATCCCTGCTCTCCTGCTACCCGGCAAGCTTCATAACTTTTGAAATTTTTTCACTTCTTGTGTCCCTGTACCTCACTAAGGTTTAGGACTCTGTTCTGTACTCCCATAGAACCCTTTATGTGCTTGCTCTGTTATGGGACTTTGAATAACATACGGAAATTGTTGTTTTGTCTTTCTCACCAAACTAAACTGTTCACAGTTTGTTTTCTAAAGCTTTCATCTCTGGATCTTGAGTGCCTAGCATAAGGATTAGATCAGCTTGATGATTAAACAGGTAAATCCCAATTTATTTTTTTCTCCTCTATTCCATGCTAGGAAGAAATATTCCTGGGGCATGAGAAACTAGAATGGTCACCTGGGCCAGCACAAGCAGACCTTAAAATACTAGCAGATGGATTCAGGAGGCAGCATTAGGAAGGAAAGAAGAGATTCTAACTGGCATTAAAAAAAACTCTATAAATACACTTATTATTTATTTAATTAAATAGTTAAGCTCGTATTTGTTAAGTATCTTCTATATAGCACCAGACACTATTCTAAGTACTGTGGATACAGCAATGAAACATAGAGACAAAATATTTGCCTTGGGGCTTTCATTCCAGTGAAGGTAGGATAGATCATCAGTAATTACTTATGTAATATGTCAGATAGTGATAAAACTTCTGAAGAAAAGTAAAGCGGACTGAGAGACACAGAACGTAAATAAGAAAGGAGGTTGCTCTATTATAGAGTGATAATAAGAAAGACCTCCTTGATAAGATGAGGGGTGTGAACTAAATGAAGTCTGAAGAAAGTGAGATTGAGCCATGCTGGTATTTGTGGGAAGACTGCTCCAGGAAGAAGGAGCATCAAGTTCAAAGGCCCTGAGACAGAACTGTGTTTGAGAAAGAGGAAGGAAACCAGTGTCAGTGTGACTATAACATAGTAAGGTAAAGAGGAGGTAAGGTCACATGGGCTATGGAACATGATCTGATAAGTCATGGTAAGAATTTTGGCTCTTATTCTGGATGCAATGGGAAGTCATTTTGACCAGAGTTTTGATCTGCTCTGATTTTGAGTGTCTAGGGGATCTCTGCATGTAGAAGAATATAAGGAGGCAGAAGTAGGAGGAAGGACACCAGTTAAGAGACTGTTGTAATAATGCAGGTAAGAGATGTTGGTGATTTGAACCAGAGTTGGAGTAGTGGAAGTGGTGAGAAGTGGTTGAATTCTTGGTTGAATTCTGGACACATTCAGGAAGTATAGCTGACTTGAGGTTAGATTATCTGTAGAGTGTGAGAGAAGGGAAGAGACACATATAACTCTTGACCAATGGGAAAAACAATTTCCATTACTAAAGTGAGGAAGTCTATTAAAAGAGAAGATTTGGGGGGAGAAAACAAGACATTTATTCTAGATATGGTAAGATGATTATTAGAAATCCAAGAGGAGACATGAAGAATGCAGTTGAATATTTAAGGTTCAATTTCAGAGGCACATTCAGGCAGGAGTGATAAAATTGAAAGTTATTGGAGTGTTGACAGTATTTACTGCCATAACTGGATGAGATCACTCTAGAAGTAACTGTCACAAGAAGAGTTCCAAGGCCTGAACCCTCAAAGCACTTTATTGTTTAGGAGTCAGGAAGATGAAGGGGGACCAGCAAAAGAGACTGAGAAGGAGAGGCTAGAGGGAAAAACTAAATACAGTGCTCTCCCAGATGGAAAATGAAATAAATTTTCTAGGAGAGGTTAGTTGATCAACTATGTTAAAAGTTGTTATGCCACATAAAATGAGAATGGAGAATTGCCCATTGGATTTGGTAGTTTGGAGTGAACTGGTGAAGTAGTAGGGATAGAAGCTTTATTGGAGTGGATTCAGAGAAAATTGAAAAGAAATTAGATCTTGAGAAGCCTCTCTATAAAATGTGGAGGGAGCATGGGATAAAGGAATTTATTAATTTTGTAATTTAAGTTGGGAGGTACTATAGCAGATCTTTAACTCAGCCTACAGATGCTCATAGATTGCTGGCTGAAATCTTTGGAACTGGTAACTGTGTCTCTGAGGATATAAGATACTGTTAGTTCTGTATCAATAGGCAGGGCAGTAATAGGCAAGCTATTTGGAGGATAATGGGATTCCTGGATCAGGCACAAGTTGAAAGAAATTCTGGGAAGGAAAAGCACTGATGACAAGCCACCTGACAGTTTTTATTTTTTTTACTTACTGCTGCCTTCACAAGGGGCCAAATTTCCCTATCTATGAAGAAACAGGTTTCCTAAAGATGTCAGGCACTTGATGCACGTAAAAAGTGCTCCATATTGGACCAGCAGCAACTGTGGGTATTGCTGAGGCACTCACTTTTCAATAGCTACTGATTTTTAAGAGCACCATCAAGCAGGTCTTCAGTTGGAATTGATGCTGACAAACATTGAACTCATAAATTAAGTCCCACAGACTTTAACTATAGCTCACCAGCAGTCTTTCCAGTATTTCCTATCTTTGGGATTTCTGTTTTTAATTAAAGATTTCAAAGATAATACTTTAATTTTTAAATTCAACTTAGCATCTCTTAGCATTTGAAAAAAAAAAAGAAAACCACAAGTGTAAGAAGTTCACCTTTCTTCTTGGTGAGTTCAAAGTAGCACCCAAGAACATCCTTATTTCAAAGGTGAGAAATGATAAATTCCTGACATATTCCTGTAGGCAAACTTGTCCCTGGGGTCTCAGAGACTTTTGTGCCTGCCTGTCTTCTCTTGTTCTTTTCATCCTTTTGCTGCACCATTATCTTGGCTTCTTGCCGCTTTGTTGCACAAATATCTTAGATTTTGGCTATGTGATTGACTCCAGTTTAGCTCCTCACCCAGCTGTCCCTGCTCTTGACTCACATTGACTCTCTGATTTCCTTCTCTAGACCAGGTGGGAGACTGGGTGCCAATCTTAAATTTAGGGGTGTGAACCTGGAATTCTTAACAACTTCTCTGGGATTTCATGATGTAGGCAGTCTGGAGTCAGGAGATCAAGATAGGATGATGCTAAAGAGCTGAGAGCCATGGAGACGGGGTATAGGAAGTAGGAAGGCAGGACTCTATGGAACTTTCTTATCCCATAGGTCCACAGAGTAGCTCCTTTGAACATGGATCCCCAAGCCTGCCCTTATGGTTCAAAAGAGCATCTTTAGCTTAAACATGATCAACCATCATTTAACTCTTCCCTTAAACTCTAACTTTACCTCTTCTGCCACCTTGCTCACAGATAGATATTACTTTGGAATGCAAAACGATGAAGCAATTATCTCTAAGTAATAGCACAAAGTATTTGTATTTTTAGTTTTTTTCTATGTAAACAGGGATCTACTAGGCATGCTCTACCTGAAGCAATGCACTTTTAAATATGTAGTGTTGTGTCTAATTTGCAGCAGACATGCTGGGTTACAGATTTCCCCTGAAATTATACTAGATAGGTGGCCTCTTAGACCATCAGTAATTGTATCTTACCAATGGTTCTCAAGCCTTTTTGACTATAAGGCAAATAATTCACCAGCTACCTACTCTGCATGGTTTTATTTGCTAGTGAATAAACAAAGAATTGGAGAAAATAAAAATGAAACAAGGCAAAAATGATAAATAAAAGAGAAATATGGCAGTAATTCTACAAATATTTAGCAGCAATTGGTAACCGCCAACAATGGAGGAAAACATTAAAAAGTCACTGATCATAAAAGGTTTATCCCCCACATATGGAAAGTCCTGTTCTCTGAAAATGTAAATGCCAAATATGAGTTATATTGTTAAGTGATGCATGGTGTCAGAATCCTTAGTTGACTACACAATGTGATGCCTCAATTAAATCCATATTCTAGTTTTAGTTTTTATGCACACTTTATAACTTACTTAGTTGGTTACTAGTAAGAAGTTCTTAGTCTTTTAGTGCCCAGAAAGGTAACTAGCACATGGTAGGCTTTCAATGAATATTTATGGAAAGAATAAAAGAAAGAAAGAATAAATAAATTAAAATGAAAGACTATGGAATTTGGAGTCTTTTACTGGTAAGAAGCAAACAAAAGGTATGGGTGGATCTTATTTTAGACGTGTTTTAGCTAACTCAGGGAAAGCTAAATTGGGATGTGGGTTCAGAGGTGGACGTTAGTATGTGGAATCTTATTAAGGAGCAGCCTGGGATCAATACTGGTGGTCATGAGGGAAGGAATTCAGATTAGAAAGATGCAAAAGTCAAGAGGTGGGGTTGGTTCATCTACTTAGCTTTAAAAGCCATCTGGATACTGACAACCCTCAAGATCTGAACTCTCCAGGCTAAAACTCTCCTATAACATATCAGACTTGTGTATCTGACTGCCTACTTGATATCTCCATTTGAATACCCAACAGTCATCTTAAACTCATAATTTCCCAACCCAAAGTGCTCCTCTTACCTTCCAAACTGACTTCACTGGAAGCTTCCCTCACCTCATTTAATAGCACTCCATCTTTCTAGTTGTTCAGGCAAATACTGTGCCATTATATTTAAGTGCTGTCTAATTCTCACCCCACATTAATTATGTCAGGAAATTCCTGTTCACTTTAGCACCAAAAATAACCAGAATTTGACTATATCTCACCACCTCCACTGCAACCACCAAGGTGAGAACTACCATCGTCTCTTGCCTGGATTACTGCAAAAACAAACAAACAAAAAACCTTCTACTGATTCTAACCTTCCTGATTACTCTGGATCCCTCTATTCTCAATAAAGCAGCTGGAAGTAACATTTTTTTGCAATCTTTTAAAAAATGTTTATTTTTTAAATTTTTAAATTAACATATAGTGTATTATTTGTTTCAGGGGTACAGGTCTGTGATTCATCAGTCTTACACAATTCACAGTGCTCACCATAGTACATACCCTCTTCAATGTAACTATTTTAAAACATAACTTAGATTTTGTCCATCTTCTGCATAAATCGGCAAAAGCTTTTATTTTTACTAGGGAGCAATCCTCAAATATATGTTTGGGCCACTGAATCAGCTGGGTGGGGTACTTGTTTAAATGCAAATTACTGGGTCATACCCACAGATCTCCCAAAGGTTTTCTATGCATGAGAAGAAAAGCCTAGGAAAATTTCAAGGAGAGAGGACTTCGAGATGGACTGAATCTGTAATCAGGAAAGAAATGGAAGAGGGTGGAAAATATCGATCTGTCCTTTAAAGGAAACCAGCAGGTTGTTCATAATTTCCCTGCTGATACCAAGAGGACGATGCATATCTCGGGCAGTCCCAATCTGTACTCCATAAAAGTACAGAAAGATTTGGGACCCTGTTAAAGATGTGGATGTGCCAAACTAGACTTTAAGGAAAACTCTATCTCCACAACATTTACAAGAGATGTCCATGATGCAGGCAGTCAAGCATACTCATAGGCCCATAGTAGACATTGTTTCTCAGTCTCACACTGGGGCAAAGCACACTGCTAGGGTTATGCTCCCTTTGGCCAGGAAGATTTAGAGGCCCAGCACAGTCCCTCCTCCAACATCTAGGTCATAGTCACTGATTTGTCACTTTATATTTAAATATCAATTGAATAAAAACCAAAGGCTGTTTCCACCAACAGTGTAGGAGGGTTCCCCTTTCTCCGCATCTCCGCCAACATCTGTCATTTCCTGACTTGTTAATTTTAGCCTTTCTGACTGCAAGCTGGTGCAGCCACTCTGGAAAACAGTATGGAGGTTCTTCAAAAAGTTGAAAATAGAGCTACCATATGATCCAGCAATGGCACTA
>NW_027397084.1:27270986-27439163 GCF_003265705.2 Callorhinus ursinus
CCTCATAGATACAGAGAACAGTTTGGTAATCACCAGAGGTGGGGGGTAGAGGGGGGCTGGGTGATAGACTGTGGGGAGGTTATGTGCTGTGGTGAGTGCTGTGAATTGTGCAAGACTGATGAATAACAGACCTGTACCTCTGAAACAAATAATACATTATATGTTAAAGGAAGGGAAGAATGAAGGGGGGAAATTGGAGGGGGAGACAAACCATGAGAGACTGTGGACTCTGGGAAACAAACTGAGGGTTCTAGAGGGGAGTGGGGTGGGGGGTGGGTTAGCCTGGTGATGGGTATTAAAGAGGGCACGTACTCATGGAGCACTGGGTGTTATACGCAAACAATGAATCATGGAACACTACATCAGAAACTAATGATGTAATGTATGGTGACAAACATAACATAATAAAAAAACAAAAACAAAAAAACCCAGAGGCCGTTTATCTTCTTCCTGTTTTACTTCCAAGAAAAATACTCTATAAACATGTGGTATTTACAGTTTGCATACCATATACAGTTTAAATTGTACAATTTGCAGATGCATGTATTGTATTATTGTTTTCATACATCAAAGTATTGGGTAGACTGATTATGTTTATTTCCTGAGCATTAGAAAATGCAGAGATTAAGTATATTATGAGATTTATTTCCTTCCTTTTCCTTCCGTTTCTTTTTCAGTTATTTTTAAGAAAATTACAACTACTGGATTTTTGGCCATCACACATTCTCCAGTTTTATTTAGATCTGCCACAATGATAGCTGACATGAGCAGCATATAATATGTTGCTCTGAATGGCAAGGAAGCATGACTTCTGAATGTGATTAATAAAATAGTTGAGAGTTTTTTGCCAAGAGACGTTCCTCAGAGAAATTGTTCCTTTTCTTTGAAAATGCCTCCCAAAGAATGCTGACTTTAATGTATGCCAGAACCCATTGACAAGTTTCATACCAGAGGATTCTTCAGAATAAATCTAATTAAGATGTGTCAAGAGTGTCCCAATGCAGAAATTGTCATAGCTAAATAAATGTAGGAAGAAACATTTTTTCTTGGCTTCTTTTTTGAAATGCTTTTCAAATAATTTTTAATTGAGGTGTAATTGACATATAGCGTTATATTATTTTCAGGTGTACCACATAATAATTTGATATTTGTATATGTCGTGCAATGGTCACCACTGTAAGTCTAGTTAATATCTGCCCCCATACATAGTTATGAACTTTTTTCCTTGTGGTGAGGACGTTCAAGATTTACTCTTAGCAACTTTCAAATACACAATACAATATTATTAACTATAGTCACCATGCTATACATTGCATCCCCATGACTTATTTTATACCTGAAAGTTTGTACCTCTTGACCCCCCTCACCCATTTTGCCCACCCTCTACCCCCCAACTCTGGTGATTACCAAACTGTTCTCTGTATCTATGAGGTTTTTTTTTTTTAATTCTACATATAAGTGAGATCGTACACTATTTGTCTTTGTCTGTCTGACTTATTTCACTTAGCATAATGCCCTCAAGGTCCACTGATGTGTGGCAAATGGCAAGATTTTCTTCTTTGTGTAGCTGAATAATATCCTATTGTGTATATATGCCACATCTTCTTTGTCCATTTATCCATCAGTGGACACTTAGGTTGTTTGAGTATCTTGGTTATTATAAATAATGCTGCAATGAATATTGGAGTGCATGTATCTTTTTGAATTAGAGTTTTCAGTTTCTTCATTTTCCCCCCAAATACTCAGAAGTGTAATTGCTGGATTATATGGTAGTTCTACTTTTAATTTTTGGGGAAACCTCCACACTGTTTTCCATAGTGGCTGCACCAATTTATATTCCCACCAACAGTGCACAAGGGTTCCCTTTTCTCCACATCTTTGCCAACACTTAATTTTGCGGGTTTTTGATTCTAGCCATTCTGACAGGTGTAAGATGGTATCTCATTGTGGTTTTGATTTTCATTTTCCTGATGATGAGTGATGTTACACATCTTTTCATATACTTGTTGGCCATTTGTATTTCTTTAAAGAATAACTTGTTTTATCAGTAGTACAATTCTATAAAGGAATACTTTAAACATGTAGCTTCCTAAGTTAATAATTTCCTAAAGTTTGAAAGGTTGTATATTAATACAATGTTATAATAAATAAAGAATATGTATCCCACAGTAATGTCTAATGTAGAATATTAGATATATATTTAGGAATTCCCTTCCTGCTTCTATTTAAGTATTTAGCTTAATTATGTTACTATTCATTCATAATACTATTCATTATTTCATTTAATGTCAATTGTGAATTAGAGAACTTCTTAAAAATTCTAAACCAAATTAGCAGTATGTTATGAGCATTTTTTTCTAGATAATTTTGTATTCAGTCAATTAAATAATACCTAACTTATTTTTCTGTATATATATATATATATATATATATATATATATATATATTCCTTCTTTCTATATAAGGGAATATTCAGAGTAACTAAAAATTGTGTGTTGTCTCTATAGATTCTGGAAACACTTCTGAGAGTTTTCTCTCCAGCTATTATAAATGCTTTTATTTTGGGGGGAAAGGACCTTTTCCATTGTATATTATAAGGCATAGCAATATATTAAAAAGGATTGTTATTATAGATTTCTGAGTCAGTTGCAAAAATTTAAATTAAAAGTCATATAACATAGTGATTCAACATGAAACAAAAGCCAAATGACTAAAGCAGACTATTACATTCTTTCGCTTGTCTTCACAACTGGTTTGAGTATCCACAATCCAGAAGTAATGGTTCTGTTTCACAGTTAATAATGATCTTGACCAGCAAAGTGTTAGCTCTAATTTGACCAAGGGTATGTGAATAGAAACAATCATCTTGTTTTCTGGGATCAGATTCTGGATGGCACATCTTGAAGAAAGACCAAGATTGAAACAAAGGGCATTTCAATCCCTTCCTCATCTGAATTTACAGAGAAGTATGACTTCTTATCCAATGGCTATGCAACTTTCTGCAGTCTACTGAAACCATAACAATAAACTCTTAAAATTCCATGTCAGAGGCATAGCAGCTAAGGCTTCATAATGAAAATGTAAGCAGAAGGGGCTTGTGTGTCAGAATAACAAAAACAGTAACAAAAAGGCACCATTCTCATTCCTTCTTGTGGAACTTTTTTCAAAGACATTCCTGTTCAAAGGAAACGTCTTGCACATTGCAGAGGCTAAATAAGAAATGTGGTATGAATAAATAGGAATAGGGTAAATTGGGATTGGGGAAGTTTTCTGGGTATGAAAACCGGTGTGAAGGGAAGAACAGGGAGTGAATGTCAGGTGATCTGGGGCCTGGCTGAGACCCTGACCCTTAACCAGCTGTGCGTCCTGGATGCATTCACATAAATCTCTTGGGCTGAATGGCATAACAGATTCTTTCTAAGTGGATCATTTTTGGTATTCTAAAATTTTTAGAAAATGAATTTCATATCTAGCTGGATACTTGCAATATGCAAACAAATCAGATTAATAGAAATGTAGCTTCTTCCCTGTATCAGATGATTTCTTCAAGTTAAAGTGTGGAGGAGAGGGAACCAAATTATTGGAAAACTGCTAGTGACTGCTTTTGCAAATATCTGAATGACATATTGCATAAAAGACCTATAAACTATTAATAGAGGACTCTTAAAGTTAAACCATGGATTTTTAAGTTCTAACACCAAAATACTCCTTTAAAATAAATATACGTGCAATGGAAAGGATAGTTGTATGTTGAGACAGTGTCAAATTAGCTTTTAGTACTAACCACTTGGAGGAAAGCATGGAAATTATTCTTGGAAAGATAGAAAAAGCTAAATCATTTATTGGAACTGAGAAAAAGCCAATGTATTTGAAAATATTTATTTTCAGATAAACAATTGAATAGTTGTTTAAGAATTCAAATGGTACTAAAAGGTCCAAAGGGTTATTTGCCAAATCATCAACATTTTTCAAACTTTTTTCTTTGATATTTCCATTCTCTGCTGTAATTTCTAAATCTAATGGCATGAAGAGTGATTTAACAAGACTAGATAAAGCACTGCATTCTTGAGAGATCATGATTCTGAATATACATAGAACACATACTTGTCGTTACTAAGAAAGAGAATAAAACAAACATCCATTTGCTTGCATTATATATTTTAATTTTTTCACTGTTATTTTTTAATGAAATTAGTGATGGTTAAAAAAAGTAAACATCTTAGAAATGTTTATCATAGAAAATGAGAGTCCTCTGTAATCTCAACCCCCAGGAAAGTTCCCTCTTAATATGTTAGATTTGTGTACATGGCTCCTGGAATGCTCCTATGCATATATTAACACTTACAGTGTATTACTCCTTTAATGTTTTCAGATTCAATTCCAATGTTTTGGGGGTTCCCCTACAACACCAAGCAATTCTCAAACACCGACAGGGTATGTGAGAATTTAACTCAATTCTGACACTATCTACCTGGAGATAACATCAGATTCCACAGGTTAAGGGTTCAGTCCTATAAGACTGTGCCCCCACTCCCCACTTTAGATGCTAGTCACAAGCCCCGGGCTATTACCTGTGCTTCTGACCCACCATTTGGACACTGGGGGTTCTAACAACCTCCCTCATGGGTTCAATTAATTTGCTAGAGTGGTTCAAAGAACTCAGGGGAACACATTTTCCAGTTTATGAAAAGATATAATAAGAATAAGAATCAACAGCCGGATGGAGAACTACATAGGGCGAGCTTCTGAACAGAGGAGCTCTGTTCCTCTGGACCTTGGGGCCTGGCTCGGTAGCATGTGGAAGTGTTCTGGTTTCCCAAGCGTGGAAACTCTCTAGATAAAGAAGACCCCAAAACTGTACTCTTGGGTTTTTGTGGAAGCTTCTTTACCTAGTCATGATTAACTAAGTCATTGGCCGTTGGCTGCTTTAACCCTTAGCAAAAAGGGGACTGAAAATTTCAACCCTCTAATCATATAGTTGGTTGTCCTGGCAACTATTCCTGCCCTTGGGTGGGGTCCCAAAGTCACCATTATTAATAACACGACACCCATTTCACCTGGCTTCAGGAACTGTGGATGAAGACCAAATATATCTGAGAAATACATTTTGGTCATCTGAATGACCGAGTATGTTATTTCTTATAAATCATTATACAGCGGTTACTTGATCATTTATATGCTTTGTCATGGAGAGAGATTTCAGGTAATTGTTCTAGTTAACAAGAAAATCTGAGTAGTAGTTAAAATCCACTGCATATAACAACAAAAACTATCTTTAAAATACTATCTTTTAAAATAATTTACTATTAATAATAGTTAACATTTACTGAGCATTTACTATTTTATTATGTGTAGTTATTGTGCTAAATACTTTATGTAGCTAATTTCTTTACATTCTTACTACCACTAGATGAGAAAGGTACTGATATTATCACTTCTTTTATTTTGGGAAAATGTAATTTGTGCACTGTGTATTTCACATCCAAAGAAAAGGATACCCGAGTCATGTAGCTACGGGGTAGACTCTGCCTCCCCTCAGTCTCATACTCAGAGTCCAGACTTCTTTGCTTCAGACTCTAGTTCCTTTTTTTAAAAAAAATTATTTATTTAGTTTTAGAAGTTTTGATTAAATTTCAGTTAGTTAACATATAGTGAAATAAATATTAGTTTCATGGGTACAATATAGTGATTCAGCACTTCCCTACAACAACCAGTGCTCCTCACAAGTGCCCTCCTTAATCCCCACCACCCATTCCCCCCCATCCCCTCTGGTAGCCATCAGTTTGTTCTCTATGGTTGAGAGCCTGTTTCTTGGTTTGCCTTTCTCTCTCTTTTTCCCCTTTGCTCATTTGTTTCTTAAATCCACATATGAGTGAAATCATATGTTATTTGTCTTTCTCTGACTGATTTATTTTGCTTAGCATAATAGCTCTAGTCCCTTTTTTGCAATCCACAAAATTCATAAGTCTTCTACATCTCATTTCCTGAATAAACTAAATTTTCTTGTTTGGACCATCAGTCTCTGGTGATCCCTCTGCAACCAGATTTGTTCACCTAAAGCTCAGATGCTTCTCCATGTTCCAATAAACCAAGCTGCTCAGTAATTTATTACACTCCTTGGTCTCCAAGCTTTTTTTTTTTACTCATGTCATCCTTTCATCCATGCCTTTCTTCTCCCTCCGATCAAAACCTACCACAAACCTATTGACTTTCCAGGGACATCCCCATTACTGAGTCATTTACTAAGCATTCTTTGGTCACCTTAATAGAAAAGAACTCTCAGACTCCTACCGAATTTAGCCTTAACTTCCCTACGATATTTAGTACATATTACCTTGTTTTAGGATAATTTGTTCATATTCCACTTATACTTTAGTATAAATTCAAGCTTTTTGCAGTCCCATCTCAAAAATCATCTATTGGTCTACTACAACTATTTGAGTAGAATGTGCTTGATAAAAGCTTGTTGAATTCCATTGCCTACCTGTAGCTTGTAGAACACTTTAGGATTAGTGGGTCTGAAGTAAAGATGAATAATCTTGTATTAGAACTATTTTGTGACATATCAAGAAAACTGTGAAGGAGAATTTGAAGGTGGAATACCTGAAAAAAAATATTCCTCTAGAGGTATAGGAATTGTAAACTAGACTATGTTAGCCCGAGAGACAATTATTAAGGAGAAAATTTGAGGGATTTTTTTTTAATGGACACTAGTAGCATAATTAAAAGTAGGGAGAGACATGAGATGGCATATTAAAAGAAAGTGAACAGGATAAAGACACTGAATGCTGATTGCAGCATCTTGAAGTCCAGGAAAGATTTGTGCAAAGAGGCCAGGAGAAATAGGTTGGCCATTTTGAGTGATAGAAATTACCATAAAATTGCTGATAAAAAATGTGCTCTCAATGGAGCAAGGTGTGGTCTGATTGAGTTGGGAAGGTCTGGGATAGTCTCATATCAGCTAAAACAATAGCATAAATCATTTGTAAATCTGTGGAGTAAATGTTTTAAATCACTTTAGTATTGGAAGTGACCCCAGAAATCTTCTAAAGCTTAGGCCAACAGCTTCAATTTCCTGATGAGGCCAGAGAGGAGGTTTAGTATATATAGTTCAGGCCAGTTCAGTTGGGTGCTTGTTCTGCGACAGATGCAATTCTAGAAATTGGGCATATAAAGATGAAAAAACAAACAAACAAACAAACAAACAAAAACCAAAACTCCATTCTTACCCTTGATGCAAGACAGGTATATTAACAGATAAATTGAAAGCAAAATAGAATTATGATGAAGGCAGACAAGGTTTATTATGGGATTAGAGAATTGAAGCCTGAGTCTAGCTTTGGGATGATAGGAGCTGAGTGCTGAGGAAAAACCCCTTGGGAGAGCTGACATTCAAAGTGGACCTTAAAGAACTAACAGGAAGCAAAGAAGTGGGATAGGGGACAGGTAGGGGGTATGGGCCACATACAGGCATGAAACTGGGTCACACATTTGGGAAACTATGAGTAATTCTGTGTCACTGAGGTATAAAATGCATAGTAAGGAGGGTGGCTAGTGGGCTTGAGTAGTAGCAAGGACTATGGCAGGCCTAGTCCAACATGCTGGTGGGCCTAGATGATTCACTGTACTGATAGCGAACCCTGTAGGGCACTAACCTTGCAGATTTATATTTCAGGTATCCTACTTTGGGGGCAATAAATAGGTTCCCCATGCTTGAAGCTTCCCTACAGTCTGAGGGAGTAGTGTCCTCTGAAAGTAGTTTCCTTCCTTCCTGGGCTGTGCTCCATGCAAATGCCCCAGTGTGAGGGGAAGTTGACTGAAGTTTGACAAATTGCCACTCACCGTCCATGGAGTGGTTCAGTTACTCTTTTGAGGTGAGAGTGGAGCAGAGGTCTGTATGGTAGGTCCTCTGCTTGGGTTTTTACTCTACCGGAGAGCCCCAGTTCTTTGGGGAAAGGCAATCCTCAATTTCACCCTAGTCAGGGGACCCTCATGTGCTAAGGCCTGAGCAGGTCTTTGTGACCAGGCACCATACAGTCAGTGCACATAGACAACTATGGGGATAGGCCAGCCTAGAAGTACTCCATTAGTTCTGGTTCCCGTATCTGCCGCCTCATGTACCCTAAACCATTGAACCGCCTCTTCCTAGTCAACTTCCTCCTGAGCTGAGGGAATGACAGCCTGATCCATTCTGTTACTGTTTTCTCTGGCCTGTGCAGTAGTGTGTGTGTGTGTGTGTGTGTGTGTGTGCGTGCGCACAAATGTGTGATGTTAAATTTGTTATCAATATTTAAAAATTGTGAAATTTTATATAAACAAATGAGTTTTGGATTTGCAGGGGAAAAAAAGAACAATCTGGCATTACAGGGATTGATGTCCTCATAGCAGCCCTCAACACTGGAACTGACTATTACCCTGGCCTCATCAACACCACTTTACTCTCCATTTATCCATTTGCATTATCCATCCAGCCTCTGAAGACATTTGAGGCTGTGTCTCCTGCTTAATTTAAGCCTCCCAAACCCAAAGGATCTTTTAAACCTGTCCCCTAAAAAATCAAGACTACTTGACCTACATTTAGTTTTTGAAGAAAATAACATTCAAATTATTTTGAGTTTTTTATCCTTTAAGAAAGGATGTCCACAACCATAAGATACCTAGGAATAAATCTAACCAAAGAGGCAAAGGATCTGTACTCAGAAAACTATAAAATGCTCATGAAAGAAATTGAGGAAGACACAAAGAAATGGAAAAACGTTCCATGCTCATGGATTGGAAGAACCAACATTGTGAAGATGTCAATGCTACCTAGAGCAATCTACACATTCATTGCAATCCCCATCAAAATACCATCCACTTTTTTCAAAGAAATGGAACAAATAATCCTAAAATTTGTATGGAACCAGAAGAGACCCAGAATAGCCAGAGGAATATTGAAAAAGAAAAGCAAAGCTGGCGGCATCACAATTTCGGACTTCCAGCTCTATTACAAAGCTGTCATCGTTAAGACAGTATGGTACTGGCACAAAAACAGACACATAGATCAATGGAACAGAATCAAGAGCCCAGAAATGGACCCTCAACTCTATGGTCAATTCATCTTTGACAAAGCAGGAAAGAATGTCCAATGGAATAAAGACAGTCTCTTCAACAAATGGTGTTGGGAAAATTGGACAGCCACATGCAGAAGAATGAAACTGGACCATTTCCTTACACCACACACAAAAATAGACTCCAAATGGTTGAAAGACCTAAACGTGAGACAGGAGTCCATCAAAATCCTAAAGGAGGACACAGGCAGCAACCTCTTCAACCTCAGCCGCAGCAACTTCTTCCTAGAAACATCGCCAAAGGCAAGGGAAGCAAGGGCAAAAATGAACTATTGGGATTTCATCAAGATAAAAAGCTTTTGCACAGCAAAAGAAACAGTCCACAAAACCAAAAGACAACCGACAGAATGGGAGAAAATATTTGCAAACGACATATCAGATAAAGGGCTAGTATCCAAAATCTATAAAGAACTTATCAAACTCAACACCCAAAGAACAAATAATCCAATCAAGAAATGGGCAGAAGACATGAACAGACATTTTTCCAAAGAAGACATCCAAATGGCCAACAGACACATGAAAAAGTGCTCAACATCGCTCGGCATCAGGGAAATCCAAATCAAAACCTCAATGAGATACCACCTCACACCAGTCAGAATGGCTAAAATTAACAAGTCAGGAAACAACAGATGTTGGTGGGGATGCGGAGAAAGGGGAACCCTCCTACACTCTTGGTGGGAATGCAAGCTGGTGCAACCACTCTGGAAAACAGTATGAAGGTTCCTCAAACAGTTGAAAATAGAGCTGCCCTACGACCCAGCAATTGCCCTACTTGGTATTTACCCCAAAGATACAAATGTAGGGATCTGAAGGTGTACGTGCACCCCAATGTTCATAGCAGCAATGTCCACAATAGCCAAACTGTGGAAAGAGCCAAGATGCCCATCGACAGATGAATGGATAAAGAAGATGTGGTATATATACACAATGGAATATTATGCAGCCATCAAAAGGAATGAGATCTTGCCATTTGCAACAACGTGATTGGAACTGGAGGGTGTTACGCTGAGTGCAATAAGTCAATCAGAGAAAGACATGTATCATATGACCTCACTGATATGAGGAATTCTTAATCTCAGGAAACAAACTGAGGGTTGCTGGCGTGGTGGGGGGTGGGAGGAAGGGGGTGGCTGGGTGATAGACATTGGGTAGGGTATGTGCTATGGTGAGCGCTGTGAATTGTGCAACACTGTTGAATCACAGATCTGTACCTCTGAAACAAATAATGTAATATATGTTAAGAAAAAAAAAAAAGAAGAAGGTAGCAGGAGGGGAAGAATGAAGGGGGGGAAATCGGAGGGGGAGACCAACCATGAGAGACGATGGACTCTGAAAAACAAACTGAGGTTTCTAGAGGGGAGGGGGGTGGGGAGATGGGTTAGCCTGGTGATGGGTATTAGAGAGGGCACGTTCTGTGTGGAGCACTGGGTATTATGCACAAACAATGAATCATGGAACACTATATTAAAAACTAATGATGTAACGTATGGTGATTAACATAATAAAAAAATTAAAAAAAGAGAAAGGATGTCCACAGTGAGAGTCATATCCTATATACAAACATGGCTTCAATATTACAAATATATAAATTAGTGAAACTCACTATACTGATGGATGAAAAAGAAAAATACATCATCTCTATACATGTGGACAAATTTGATAAAATTCAATATGTTTCCAATAAAAGAACTTTAATAAAATAGAAATAAATTGATACCTTATTAGCTTTTTAAAATATATTTCAACACAATAGCCAGCATGATGTTTAATAAGATACACTAGAAGCATTCTCATTAAAGCAAGGAAGAAGGCATTGATGTTCTTTATGCTAATTGTATTGTAGCCATCCTGTTCTCCTTCCGTTTAGTGATAGAAAGCCCACAAGGGGTCACATGGTTGCTCAGCTAGAGTCTGTGTTTTATAGCTTAATTGCTAGGTGTGGTTGTGACCATGTAACTTAGAGTTGTCCAATGAATTGTAAGCGGAAGTGATGTATCTAATTTCCAGGTAACCTCCTTGAAGACAAAATTGTTTATTCTGAACTTGCTTTTCTCCTCCTGTTAGTGGGGAAATGTTGGTAAATATAACAGTCGCCTTTGAAAACAGAGATAGAAACAACATTCTGAGACTAGTCCAGTTTTGGGTCACTCACTTTGGGATTTCTACATCATAGAAAATAAACTTCTATCTTATTTAAACCACTGAATTTTTGCATCTTTCCTTTATAGTAGTTTAGCCTATACCTTTGCTAATATAGCCTTTATTGTTTAACACTGTTCAGGAGGTACTACCTAAAATAATCAGATAAGAAAAATAGTATGAAATTACAAGCAAGTAAAACTGTCTTGTCAAAATTTATCTTAAATTATAACTGTATACAGGGGAAACCCAAGAGAATCCATTGAATGATTAGTAAAATAAGACAATTTAATAAATTGCCTTTTGATCATATAAAATTACCAATAACCTTTCTGTTTACCAACAACAACTAGTTACAAAATATAACAAAAGTTTCTATTTACCTGGAGTAAAGTTAAAAAGAAATAGAAACATGTATGTATGCATGTATATACTTATATATACAGTGTAACCAATGAAATCTAACAGTGATTCTAATAGTGAATAGTAAATCTAACAATGATTTGATGTCTATCATCCACTTAAAGATATATATGAAAAATCTCATCTCAGACAATTTGCATCATTTCTTTTTCTGTCTTTAAACATAAATTTTCGGGACGCCTGGGTGGCTCAGTCGGTTAAGTGTCTGCCTTTGGCTCAGGTCATGGTCCCAGGGTCCTGGGATTGAGGCCTGCATCAGGCTCCCTGCTCGGCTGGGAGTCTGCTTCTCCCTCTCCCTCTGCTCCTTCCTGCTTGTGATCTCTCTCTCTCTCTCTCTCTCTGTGTCAAATAAATAAATAACATCTTTTAAAAAATAAAAAATAAACAGATTTTCATTCTACTTTTATAAACTTTTATCTGTGTATATATAACTTGACAGTGTTTATTGATTACTTGTTATATTTCTACACTATAAAATTATGTATGTAAATTGAAACTATTTAAAAATATTTTCTATAAACAAGATTCTAATTATTGGAAAAATATTAGAAATACATTTTGGGAAAATATTATTGAAAAAGTAACTGAAAAATTTTGGAAATCTATCTCTCCATGAGACCTAGCTTTTTTTCCCAAATAGTTTCTGTATATAATAGATGAATATTACATATTGTTGAAATGATTGGGCATTTATTATCAGTTTGATTCCAATATTTCTTGTTCATAGATAAAAGCAATGATCAATCTTCCTAAAATAAGGAAATGTATATGAGAATGGAAGTTTTATTATAGGAATGTCATTCAATTCTTCAAGTGAATTCTGAACTGTGTATGATTCAGTTAGTTCCTCTTTCAGTTGTTTCAAAGGCGGAGTATAAAACCCTTGATTCACAAAGTTATTAAAATCATCATTTTTCTCAACACATATCAATGTTACAAATTGTCTCTTTATCAACTTTAGGATATTTTTATAGCTCGGGCAAGCACCATACTAAAAATCCCAGATGAGTGAGGAGTGGATATCTTTCTTTTGAAAAAGTGTGTGTGGAAAACCTGTTATAAAAGGAGGCTCCTAGAATCTCAGACAAATCAGTTGGAAAGAGGAGGCAACAGATAGGCATCAGAAATGGACTCCCATAAAACCATCCTTGCACAGACATTCCTTAGAAAAGCTTCAGATACTCAGGACTACATCTAGGTTAGTCTGAAGATGCTTCTTTTAAATCAAATATTTTATTTATACCTTTTCATCCTGAGTGCTAGAAGTTACAAAGTGTATCTCAGAAATGTCTAAAGAAAGCTTATTTTAGGTATTATTTTCAGGAAAGCTCTAAGTGTTGATTTTCACTTGCATTATGTTTTTGTGCTGTGCTGTCATTTTTCTTTTTGCCAGTTGATATTTCCTTTATATTACCAAACTTAATTCTTTCAGAGTTGCGTTTACTTTTTACTCATGTAATAGTACACAGAAGGCTGACAGATGAAGCAATAAATACTATTTCCTAACCAACTATCTCCTAGCGGGGGTATGGCTATGACATCAGCACTTGGAAGGGACAGGCCCCTTAATCGGAAAGGCAGCGTGACCTTTCCTGTTTTTATGATGGTAATGTCTCAGAGGCATCGTGTTTCCTTTTCAGAGCTTTAACTTCTAGATTCTTAGTTTCAGAATTGAAATTTGATTTTTTTTATCTTAAAACCTAAAAAGCATCACATAGTATTGTTTAGTATACTGTGAATGTGTGTGTGTGTGTGTGTGTGTGTGTGTGTGTGTGTGTGTGTGTAGATGGACAGAGGGGGACTTCTTTTCACAATACCAACATGACTGTATTGTTGGTTGAACACTGAGTTCTATATGTGTGGAAAGAAATTATGATACTAATACTATTTGCTGAAAGATAAATAAGGAGAAAGTAAAATTTTAAGTAAAGCTAGAAAGAAATACATTATCGCATACCTGTTATCATGAAAAACCCAGGGATTCAGGATGTGGATAATAACTTACAAAGAGAGAAGCAGAATAAGGAAATGGATTCTTTATCTTCCTAATATTACAAGAGAAATAAGATAAAAAAAAACCCAGTGTATTTACTCTTTTCTGAGGTACTTATGCATTTGAAAATAGCCAGATTTATTTTCCATCCAGTAGAGAGCAGTCAAAGCCCATGATGCTCTTGTAAAATCTATGCCTCAGAATTCCAGGCACAGGACTGTTCACCCCGTATCATCTCATCCAGGTCCTAGCTGAGTAAGGGCCTTCTAGAACACAGGCCTTGTTTCCTGTATACCACATTCCTTCTCACACTTGTCCTTTGTATTAAATAAAACATATATCAATTTAGTGGAAGTTTATTTGCACACATATGAAGACATGCGTTGAACTTCTGGCTAGTTGCTTTAAACAACCTATAGGAGCACAAACTATGGTGTTAGAATTTGTTAACATAGGGACAAAGTCATAGCATGAGAGTTGGGCAAGCTTAGAATTCCTGGAAAGAATACCCTAACCCAAGTGCCACCTGACAGCCAAGGCTTGTAGTTACCAGCAGCTAGTATGTGACATCTTCGTGGCAATATTAGTGACATAGTGAGATCTTTGACTGGTAGACAAACCAAGGAAAAATGAAACTAAGAAGCACAAAGAGAAGATCAGGTGGTGTGATGGAATACGCATGTGGGGCTTAACAAACTTCATCTTTGCTTTCACCGTTTCTGCTTTTCAGAAAAAGCATGTTCCCAGAAAATAGTTCTGAAGGAGGGCTACCAAGAGGCAGCACCTTGAAAATGTACATATTGTCCTATTCTCTGATTAGCCTCCCTGACAGAAACCAATCTGTAACTGAGTAAGTGCACCTGGAGATGAAGAATGAAGTGTAATAGGATAGTGGTAGAATGAAAAATTTATATATATATATGTATATATATATATATGTATATATATATATATGTATATATATATGTATATATATATATATATGTATATATATATATATATTTGGGCCTTGAAAAACATGTTCATCCTTCCTCTTTATGAAATTAGTGTGCACTGAGGGTAGATTCATAGAGTGCATTAAACTGCCTCTTCATTTATGCATCAATGACACTACTGTTCCATCATCAGTAAGACATAGAGTTTAAGGCGATTTTTTCCCCCGAGTAGTATGTTGCCACATATGGCTGCATCCTGTGATTTGGCCACCCTCACAACCAAAGTCATACACTTTAATTGGTAGATCAGAGTTAGGTACGTAATTTGTGGCCATGAAGCAGACTGGAACCAACTACCTCACATGCGGTGAGCTTGAATGTCAGCCTAATCAGCTAGACTTTTGCCAGCTGAACTAGTGTATCACAGGGACAATTGTTACAGATGCTTTGTTACCACTGTTAACGACATCTTGTACCTTTATTTAAAATGTATGCATTCATTGAAGTTCAAACTTTTGTTGCTGAGGAATTAAAAATATGTTTGAATTTGGCAGTAATATTTTTCTTAAAGTATCAAGATTCCTCAACAAATGAAATAAGAATTAGTATTTTTTTTAAAGATTTTATCTATTTATTTGAGAGAGAGAGAGTATGAGCAGGGGAGGAGAAGAGGCAGAGGGAGAAGCAGGCTCCCCGCTGAGCAGGGAGCCCGCCGCGGGGCTCGATCCCAGGATCCTGGGATCATAACTGAGCCGAAGGCAGATGCTTAACCAACTGAGCCATCCAGGCGCCCCAGAACTAGTTTTTGAGCAAGTCTGCAGATACCTTTTTCCATCTATTATGAAATTTAATAAAAGTTTCATTTTCTTGGGTAGTGTTTATTAATTAAAAACAATGACTTTTTAAAAATATAATTTAGTCATACTCTAAGTGGATTAGTAACCAGGTTAATTTTATTTTAGAAACAATACAGGGATACATGTCATCATGCCTCCTTGTGTCTACACTTGAATGAGACCAGGTAGTGTAGTGACAAGAACTAGGAATTCAGAGTTAGGAGATCTGGCAGTCCTGTAACCTAAAGACCTTTATGCTCTCAACGCGCCGTACTTTCCTCTGCACAAATAAGAACCATAGTCATGTCATATGTACATAGGGCAGATTGGGTCCTAAGTATCAGTGACAACAAGAGATGGGTTTGGTGAAGTTTAAGTCCCTGTCGCCTCCGTAATTTACATCAGCCCTTCAACCTACTCTTTGATTTGGATAAAAGATATTTTGCCCTGCCTTGTTCAAAATGTTATATACATGAAGACTCAGAACAAGTCCTGTAGCCCCTCTTTCCAATCAGATTATTGCCCTAAGCCATTTCCACAGAGAAATAATTCTGAGAGTAAAGGCGATGATAGAGTTCAATAGGAAGGCCATATTCCAAACCTCAATCAGAATTTGAAATTGAGCTTTGGGGCCATCAGCCCATCTCAGGAGAGGATGAATGCACAGTTTTGATGTGAGATGACATGGATCTAGGGCAGGTCAGGGCTCTGAGACAGAGATAAGGACTAGAGCCAAAAGACATTTCCAAGAGAAAGGCTGGGTAGGTTTGGTACACGGGAGAACACGTGGCACAGAGAGAGGAAAACACAAAGGTGATTGCACGTTTTTGGGTCTATGAAAGGGATCATTTTGTGGAGAAGAGAGATGAATCCTACTGTAGACACGTGGAAGCCTGAGTGGTCCTAAGGTATCTTAGACAAAATGTTCTTTAGATTTCTTTAGACATGGGTTGAAATGCAATGCTGGTCAGATTATAACTGGAGATGTAGATTTAAGTGTAGATGAGAAATAACTTTGCTCATCCTTATCTTTTCTTTTGCTAACATACTTATAATTCTCTTTGTTCCTTTGACAATAGTAGGAGTTGGGATTTTTGCCATTACTTTTAGTTTCATCTCTTGCAGTGTTTAACAATATTCTCTGGAAATGAGGCTTTCTATACCTGACCATGCATATGTCTACAGATGATTCAGGAAGCATGTTGCCAACCTTTTTAGGTAGGCTGTGCTGTTTATTCTGCACCTAGAAGTTCTTGCAAAGCTTCATGGTAGGTCTGGCTGGTATTGGAAATCTGATGAGAATAAAATCCGAGAAAAACCTAAACAAATCTCTTTTACACATTGTATAGACACAGGAACCAGATAAACACAATAATTTTAAAGATTTTTTAACAGTTTATGCTACCATCCAGATGTAATTATATTTGATCTGGGGGAGCCTATATTTTGCATTTAAATGGTATGAATAGTTTATTCTTTCCAGCAGATATTTGATGAGTTCCACTATGTTCGAGGCAGATTTCTGGAGCTAGGGAAATAGTGTAGAGTAAGATGAATAATACATTAATTTACATACCAGGGGAGTAGAGAGCAAAATACATGTGAACCAGTAAGTGGAAGGTGATTTTATTTATTTTTTTAAAGATTTATTTATTTATTTTAGATAGAGAGAGAGAGCAGGAGAGAGAGACAGAGAGAGAGGGAGAGAGAATCTCAAGCAGACTGTGATTTACACAGTCAAGCAGCACAGCATGGAGCTGGATGCGGGGCTCAATCTCACAACCCTGAGATCACGACCTGAGCCAAAGCCAAGAATTGGATGCTCAGCTGACTGTACCACCCAGGTGCCCCTGGAGGGTGACATTAGATAGATTTAAGGTTATGAAGAATATAAAATGGGGTATTGTAATGGAGAGTTTAAGGATCTTGGGTTTAACTTAAAATGGGTAATCAATAAGGAGGTGATTTTTGCATTTGGAGCTGAAAGATAAGACTATATATATTAGCAGTGTGAGGACATGGGGTTGGCATTCCAGGGAGAGTGAAGATAAGTGCAGACTCCAGGGTAGAGACGAAGTTGGTTGTTCAAGGAACGTAAAGTAGGACAATGTGGCTGAGGTGGTTGGAGAAGAAGAGAGGCGGAAGTACGGTTGGAGAGGTAGTCAGAGACAGGTATGCCTGTGGGCCATGGCAGACGATACAGATTTTATTCCTAGTGCAGTGGGGATTTATGCAGAGGAGTGAGATGTAGCAATTCTAATTAATCATTCTTTTTGTCATAATATTGTTTTTCAGTATGTGTGCATCTACCTTTTTATTTTAATAAAAAGTTTAAAAAGTTTCTGTGTTCTCAAAGTTTTATGTTAGAATATTCCAACATCAGGGTAGAAACGTACATATTCTAGTTGGAATGTAATTGATCCAGTGTCCTCACAGACAATATAAGCTTGTACTTAATTGCATATTTTGTTAACCCAGTGACACTATGTGGGAGAAGTTAATCTGTGCTAGACAGTTCTCTAGTACCATAAAGACAGAGATAGGTCAAGATAAAAATGTGTTTTCATTAAATAGTGTATTGTTGACTAATCTCTCTGAAAAATCCAAAGCCATGGGTGTTTTTAAAACTACAGTCTTAACTGGAATGAGAATTAAAATGTTTTTCTAAAGCTGGCTCTTGAAATGTTGGGAAAGCATCATTTCTATATTTTTATTTAATTTCACTTCATTCAGATGAACTCTAATATGGTTTCCATAAATGATTGACAACATCTTTGGATGTTGTTGGAAAAGCAACAACAAAAACACTACTTTGCCTTTAGTAATTTTTTTTTAAACCTTTGCATTGGGTTGGAGCTGACGTCTTACTATTTAAATTTGGGGAATTATGCTTTCTATTTGAAAACAAAGTGTGCTGAGATTATATTCTCTTTTTTGAAGTCTAGAGAGGATTTTACGTGTCCTTGACTGTGTTGTGGGTGTATGGGGTTCCTGGACCTTGAAGAATCTGCTTGGTAGTCTCCCCTGAGTGGGAAGAGTATTCTTGTGGGCCATCCTCTGACCTTCCTCACCTTGGACACGGAAATAAGATGGGACTAGATGGGGCTTAGATCCTTGGGGGTGCATTTATGACAAGTTCTTTGCTTGGATTCTTAAGAACCTAGAGGTGAAATGATGAAGAGAAGAAAATGACTATTTTTTCTCTATTTCCGGTAATGAGCTCAGAACAGCTTGAATGGAACCCTAAAGGTAAAGAATTTAGTCAGACCAGTTAGACAAGAATTATATCATACATAATGTCTCCTGAGATTCATCTGCTAAGTTTGAAGTTCTATTCTGTCTATATGTGTATTCAGTTTTCCTCATTCTCAGGAGTTACGTTCTATAAAATTGCTGTGGACACTGATTTAGTGAATACTAAACCATTGCTCCTGGGCAAAATTCAGGGTTAGGTTCCCATGGGCTTCTGGTTACATTTTTGTCAACTGATCACTAGATAACCTTGTTTTATGTGTCTTTATATCTAGATATCTTATTTAATATATATTATTCGTTCATTAACATTGAATTCAGAGCCAACAGCATGAGGTTTTCCCAACACATACACATTTTCTCCATAAGGTACATCCCAGTCTCTCTGCATTTGAGAACACTAGATAGTGCTTCTGCATTACTCTTGGAGTCCATTTTTTAAAAAGATTTTATTTATTTATTTGAGAGAGTGGGAGATGGGCAGAGGGAGAGGGAGGGAATTTCAAGCAGACTGCCTGCTGAGCATGGGGCTTGATCTCACAAACCTGAAATCATGACCTGAGCTGAAATCCAGTCAGATGCCTAACCCACTGAGCCACCCAGGCGCCCCTTGGTATCCATTTTAAACAGCGAAATTCCTATGTAATAGCACAAAAGGATGAAAAACATGGCACTAAATAGACTGTGACAAGGACACCTGTTTATCGTACGAGAGCTAAAACAGGAAGGCAGGGAAAATACTCACCCTCAGTCTCACCTGGGAGTGTGCACATCGGGCAACTCTGATGTGTTGCCACTCTGCTCATGTCTGTGAACAAAGGCAGAGGTACAGAGTGGGGAGGGGGAGTGTTGATTTTGCCATTACAGGTAAATTTTAGAGAGGACGTGAATTCACAAATACAGAATTTTTTTTTTAAAGATTTTATTTATTTATTTATTTGAGAGAGTGCATGCAAAAGGGGGGAGGGGCAGAGGGAGAGACAGAGAGAGAATCTCAAGCAGACTCCAGGCTGAGCAGGGAGCCCTGCAACGGGGCTTGATTTCATGACCCTGAGATCATGGCCTGAGCCAAAACCAAGAGTCCTACACTTAACCGATGAAACAACCCAGGTCATTCCAAATATGGAATTCTTAAATAATGAGGATTGACTGTGTATACATATACATATATAATTTTTGCTATGGTAACCATTTTTTTCATTAGCATTATGTGGGGAAAAAATCTTTTTGTTTGACTTTTTGTGAATCATTTTCCAAGAGTGATACTGACAATGACTGTGATAAATACAGACTCAGGGAAGACTTTCCTTTTTACTTGGAAATTGACATTTTATTTTTTCTAATCAAAATGAAAAGTGTCAAACAGTCAGTGAAAGAATACCTAGAAAGTGTCAGTTCCCTTCCGTAAATCACAAAGCATGCTAGTGTGTTTTTTTCTCATAATGTGGGAGAGAAATTCAGAAATATCTCAAATAGATTTTTCCAGCAAGAAATGGGAGCATCTTGATTTATGAGTCCCCATCTACAACTATTGAGGATATAATACAACTGAAGACAACTTGCTTTTTAACTTGGTGGTTATTTTTTCTCTTGAAATGCAAATATGATTTCATCCTCTATAAATCAATAAAAGTGTGGGTTGGTTATTTTTTTAAGCTTTGTAAAAAGGAAATTGCATCATAATAGCAGTCTTCAGATAAATAAGAACTACTGTCAGCATTTAAACCACAAATGGGATATCAAGACCTTAAATTATTGTTTTCAGGTCATTGTAAAGTTATGAAAAAAATTTGGGATGATCCAAACCAAAAATACACAAATAAATCCAGAAAACTACATATTCAATTGTTTTTATCTGGGCAGTATATGGAAACATTCTTAGGAAGAAATAAGTTGGTGGAAACATGTAATTTTGACTTGTAAATTTGCAAATTACAGCCAACAAAGAACACAAATTAAAGCCAACAAAGAACATAATAGCAAAACATAATTCATTTTTTGGAAAAGACCAGCACTTTGTAGGACAACTTGAATAGGAAGCTGGCATCTAAACATGGTGTAATGAAAGGAACATTGATTGACTGATAGGAGAGGGGGATTCCAGGTCCAATTCTGCCACTGATTAGTGGCATGTACTTGGGCCTAGCATTTAGCTCCTCAGGTTTTGGCTTTCTAGCCATCAAATGTGGAGTCTGGACTACATGATCTCTAATATCTCAGCTCTAAAATTTTCTGAGGCTCCAGTACAAAACACCTATAGTAGACATTTGTTTATTTGAATTCCAGAACATTGCTCAATAATTCATAATGAATAAAATAAAGTAATAGAATAATTCTAAAAACAAAAACCAAAAAGCTCTGACCATGGCAGTTATATAATTTGTCATAAAACCAGAGCATTTTTTTTTAAAAGATTTTATTTGACAGAGAGAGACACAGTGAGAGAGGGAACACAAACAGAGGGAGTGGGAGAGGGAGAAGCAGGCTTCCCGCAGAGCAGGGAGCCCGATGTGGGGCTCGATCCCAGGACCCTGAGATCATGACCTGAGCCGAAGGCAGACGCTTAACAACTGAGCCACCCGGGGGTCCCAAGACCAGAACATATTTGAGAGGGATGCTAAAATAATTAAAAATATATTAGTTTTGGAGGACATTAGGAGAAGGAAGGGAAAAATGAGGGGGGACGGATTGGAGGGAGAGATGAACCATGAGAAACTATGGACTCTGAGAAAAAAACAGGGTTTTAGAAGGGAGGGGGGAGGGGGAATTGGTTACCATGGTCATGGGTATTAAGGAGGGCATGTACTGCATGGAGCACTGGGTGTTATACGAAAACAATGGATTGTGGATCACCACATCAAAAACTAATAATGTATTGTATGGTGACTAACATAACATAATAAAATTAAAAAAAATAGTGCCGAGGACATAACAAAAAAAAATATATATTAGTTTTTGAGATTGACTAACTACATATATATGTATTCATCTACTAGCAAATTGTTATTATATTAGTTGATCTGTCTTTTTCAAAAACTATGTTAAAAATCAATATTCTTTAAAAAAATAACAGTACATGAAAGCAATGTAAAACAATTCTTCATATTGCTTATTTTAATTTTAAAAATAGTATAAGTAGAATAAGCTATTCCTATGTCATATTCAAAATCAGTTTTATTTTAATCCATATCTAGCTATCTCTAATACCATGCCACTGGTATTTTTCCAGTGAATGTATTTGCTATTGCAATACTTTTTTTCATGACATTGCATGAAATCTTGCTTGAAGTTAACATTTCATAGTTAATAAACCTGAAAAGTTTTTTACGTTAGACTTTTCTCTGCATAATCTTCTTAATTAAGAAAATATTTTCTCTATAGATGCTAAGTTACCTGGAAAGTTTCACAGCAAATTCTTGCTAAATACAGGATATCCTCATTTCTATTTTTTAATTGAAATGTGTAAATATTTCAACTTTAATTTCCTAAATAAATATTTTTAAATAAAAATAATCAAAATGCATGTTTCTGTTTATAATCCTTTTGATTTTCTGCCAAATTTAGATGCTACAAAATCATAAGAATATACATATATCCAGTTAAATATAGGAACTGTATCAAAAGATTTCTCCCATATAAAGATATTCCAAAGAGAAATTATAAAATTTCAAAATAAATTTTGTGCACTTTTGAGTTGTCATCATTTACTTGATTCAGTTCCTCCTGTGCTTTTATAAGGAGAAATTTTGATATCTTCCTAATTACAATTTTCAATAAGTGCAATTGGTTTTCAATAAGTGCAAGTGATTAAAATCTTTAAATTCTATTTGTTTTGGTACTCCATCTGTTGAATGATTTGATGAAAGATTTCTAACTAATTTTGAACACAGTGCAATAGAAATATAAAGGACTCATTTGCAAAATGTTTCATTTGAATTGTAGAATACATCGGTTTATAGAATAATTCTTCAAAGTTCCAAACATTTTTAAATCTAACATCAGTTAGTAACAGTGGGTAACAGAAAGTAAAAGTGCTTTTTACAAGGCTGAAGAAAAAAAATTTTTTTGTATTCAATATCTGCTTTGTAACAAAATTTTGAGGTACAACTACTCTGTGAAATATATAAAAATGAATAAATTTTTACATATATAAAATGTAAAATTTTATATATATTTATATAAATTTTAACAACTACAGTTTGTGTTTAGACTGACAGAATCTTATTTGAGGACAATTGTGAATTATGACTGTGTTGCAATCAATTCTAGGTGTATTTCTACACTTTCGTTTTTTAGTAAGAGAATATTTTTTATGCCATTATGCTCTGCTCCAGCAAAATTAATATTTGTATTACCACAAACCCAAATAATTTATCTTCTGTGTTAATCTTTTCAAATTAATTTACAAGAGCATTTATAATAATAATATCAGAGAGTTTACCTTTAATAGAATGAATTTTCAAGTACATTGCTTTTACTCCATGATGACACTAATCATTTTTTAAACCTCTCATGATTTATCTATCTGTAAAGGTTTTCCCTCTGCTAATGGAGCTGACACATTAACAGCAGTTGTTTCAGTTTTCTGTATGTTAAAAACAAATAAACAAAGTTGGAATCTAAAATGCAAAAAATGAACATAATTAATTCAGAAGAATAGTCCATTTGATCTGAAGGAACAGGTCATGCTTCTAGAGAAATGGATGAACATATCTTCTACAACTACACATACTATCTTTTGGCACAGTTATTAAAGAAAAGAACAACTAACATTTAAAAAGATAACCATGGGGCGCCTGGGTGGCTCAGTCTGCCTTCAGCTCAGGTCATGATCCCAGGGTCCTGGGATCGAGCCCTGCATCAGGCTCCCTGCTCAGCGGGGAGTCTGCTTCTCCCTCTCTCCCCTTGCTTGTGGGTTCTCTCTCTCTCTCAAATAAATAAATAAAATCTTAAAAATAAAATAAAATAAAATAAAAAGATAACAATGCTCCTTCAGTGTATTTGTATCTTTTGGTTTGCCGAAGTAATATTGTCATGGCTTTATGGTGGATAGTGACAGTCAAAGAACATCTTATGTATGGTACACATTTATTATAAACTTTCTTGAGAAATAGTAGCTCTATATTTTTTTATTTCAAATATACCTTCCTTTTGCTGACCTCATTGTTGTAGAAGTTTATTAAAAAGCCATAAACAAAGCAATACAGCCAAAAAAGTAGTTTCAGATTGCATCATACAATAAATGACCACGAAGCAGCAATCGCATTCAGATTATTCTGTCTGTGTCCCATGGCCGGGCTTAGCTTTGATTTCTCGCATATGTTGTATGTATCTCCATCCTCTGATGACGCTAAATATTTTCCACTGACCTCACCTACTGGTGGCCTAAGGGACTGATGCGTCTTGAAGGCGGGACCGCCAACCACGGCATGGCCCACCTGGCTGGCGTGCCGACTTCAGAGTTCCTCCCGTGCTTACCGAAGGTGAGGAGTGACGAGTCCGTGGCCCTTCCTGTGCACCGCTCGAAAATTTCATCAGTAAGCACCCTGCAAGCTGTCCTGGAAAAGTGACATATTCATTCCTCACATCAGGAAATAGTTGAAAAAAGGAAGATGGTAGATTCTGGCAGTGTTTAAGATCTCTGTGGGCTTCATGTGTGTCTGACACACAACCAGTTAAGGGATACATTGGCGGAAGTTAGACCTACCAGGTAGAATACCATCTAACCCAATCAAGCTAATTTTAATGTAAATTGTTAATAATCTTACCTGGTTAAAAAAAAATACAAACCTGGGACAAATACTTAATCAGGAAAACTGACATACATGGGTACCCTAAAAATAACCACACTTACTGGAATTTCACCTTACTGGAAGTTTGGAAACTATAGCAATTCTTTTTCTTTTTTTTAAGATTTTATTTATTTATTTGAGAGAGAGGGAGAGTGTGCAGCAGAGGGAGAGGGAGAAGCAGACTCCCCGCTGAGCAGGGAGCCCCATGCAGGCCTTGATCCCAGGACGCTAGGATCATGACCTGAGCCGAAGGCTACATTTTTTTGTGATTCTTTTTATTTTTTTAATTTTATTATTTTATTTTTTTAAAGATTTTATTTATTTATTTGAGAGGGCAAGAATGAGAGAGAGAGAGAGAGAGAGCACATGAGAGGGGGGAGGGTCAGAGGGAGAAGCAGACTCCCCGCTGAGCAGGGAGCCCGGTGCGGGACTTGATCCCAGGACTCCAGAATCATGACCTGAGCCGAAGGCAGTCGCTTAACCAACTGAGCCACCCAGGCGCCCTTTTTGTGTGATTCTTGAGCATAGTCATAAGCAGAACAAAAACAAACTAGAGTTGTGTTCTTCTAAGACTGTGGTAAGAATTGTATATGTAGGAAATTAGTAGTTTCTTATGCCTATCAGCGTTTAAATAAATGTTATTTTTAAACCTTTCTACTGTGCTGACTAGTTTTCTTATGTTGTTAGTGATTGATTCCTTTATCTAAATCATATTAGAGTATCATATCCTAATATAACACCTTATACTCAGCACAACAGGCAAGACCAAATTAACCAAACATGGACCTTGCCTTCAAGAACTTTACATCCTGGAAGGAGAGATAAACTCATGTTTTATATTTATACATGAGCACACATACTTGCGTACTTGACTCATTGACTGTTTTTTATCACTACTCATGTCATCATTCTTGCTGTTAGCTACCTCCTTTATGGTCTACCTAGTATCTTGGTTGTTCCACACTTGACTTCCTTCACTCCAGCCACCAACCACACCAGTCACCCACTCCCACAGTCTTTCCTGTAACTCTGAATCAATAATGACTATGTAAACTCCAAACTCTCAGTTTCAGGAATCTGAGTCTCCAACCACTACCTCCTCTCCATCCGGCTTACTTATTCCAGTAACTCCTACACCCAGGAACTCACCCTCTTGACTCTCTTTCTCACTGCATAGCATCCTTTTTATAGTTCAATTTCTTCCTTACATTGAAGTCCTTGGTTCCATGTCCGTCACTGTAATCACTTTCTCATAAATGGTCTTTCTCCTGTCTTACTTTACTATATTCACCCAGAAAAGCACCAGCCCTGGACCCAACTCGCTGGAGAAAATAACTCTTCTCAATGGTCTCACATGAAATTAATAACCTCAAATCCCAGACGGTCTCCAACACGGGCTAGCAGTCCTTCATTCTTCTACTAAATTTCTGTTCCCACACTCTAAGAAAGTTATTCTACACTTTCTCTTCTTCACACTGCTCCCAACTCTGACATTTGACCTTAGACCATATGTCTTAGATCACTGCTAGGTTGTAAACACTGATGCGACCCACCTCATCTCACCACCATGTCTTCAGACTAACCTGCATTAATTCTGAGATACTTGCTTCACCTCCTGTTAGGACAAGAAAACCCTGTGATCCTACCTGAGGACAAACACTCTACTTTTGTCTACTCAAGAATTTGGCTCATGCAATTATTGTTTCTTGTTCTCTTTTTCAACTTCAATTGCTCCCTATATTGGATGGTTTCTAAAGGCGTATAAAAATGCCTTAATATCTATTATGTAAAAAAACAACATTTATTTCAAATTTTTCTATCATCCCATATCTCTACACTTCATAGGGAAAAAAAAAACTCAAAAAGATTGTGCTTTTGTTCCCCTTTCTTGCCTTTCTATTCTTTATTTTATTCCAACCAGGCTTTCTTCACCAATCCACAAAAATACCGACTTTTAGGGTAACCAATAGCTTCTACCTATCCTGGCAAGCCCAATAATCATGCTCCAATCTCCTCTTGATTGTTCAGCAATATTTGACACAACGGAACAACCTCTCCCTCTTGAAACATTTTGTCTTGGCCGACACCACAGTCTCCTGGGTTCCTTTCTACTCCACTGACTGCTCTTCTTCATTCTCCTGGGCTGGTTCCTTGCTCTGGGCCAGACATCAAATGTAGAAGTTAACTTTCAGCTCAATTCTAAGCCCTCTTCCTTTTTTTTTTGTAGCACAGTGGGAGTTTCTGACCTTGCATCAGACTTACCCGGAGCATTTGTTAAAACACAGAGTCATGGGGCCCACTCTCAGAGTTTCTGATTTGGTAGATCCAGATGGGGCCCAGGAATTTGCATTTATAACAAATTTCCAGGTAATAAAGGCTGATGCTGCTGGTCAAGGGGCCACTCTTTGACAACCGCTGTCTTGGGGAACCAATTAAGCCGAATGCTTTGGAATTGGCCTAGCTTTCAATCATACTTCCACCTTTTATTATCTGTGCAACCCTGGGCAAATGATTTACTCTTCGTATTTCTCAGTATGTTTCTTTGTAAATCAAAGACAGTACAAGTTGCTAGCTCAAGTGTTCTGAGAATTAAGTGATATAATCCCGTGACCACAATACTTTTCTGAAAACTGTTCTTCCTTCTTATACTTCCTTCTTACCTCTCTAAAATCTTTTTTTCTGAAAGGTAGCAGGGCTGTGTTTTCAAAGATATATATTAGGCCAGAATCATACTCTCTCCCCCATCTTGTCTTTCATGTGCACCCAGAATAAAATGTCTGGCCCCATTCCAGATCACAGTCTCCTTGCTTCATCATGCATCTACCATATTGGTCTTTTTCTGCTCTAGGAAATATTCCAGTTACCCCTTACTGCATAACAAACTTCTCCAAAATTTAGTGGCTTAGAACAACAGCCATCTTACCATTCCTCACAAGTTTATGAGTCAGGAATTCCAGTAGAGTTTGGCTGGGTGATTCTTCTGCTGTCCATGGTGTATTCAGTTGGCCACTGGCCTGGGAAGATCAAAATAGCCTCTCTTACATGTCTGGAGCCCAGAATGGGCAGCAGGAAGGCTGCACTCAGCAGGGCCTCTCTCCATCTACCTCTCCTTGTAGTCACGGGTCCTTCTCCCTATGTTCTCTCCAGGAGGTTTATTAGAGGTTACATGTCTGCAAAGTGCTCTAAGAGACCAGGTGGAATCTGCCTTCTCTCCAAGAAACTAGCCTGGAGCTGGCACAGCCTCACTTCTAACACACTCTTTGGTCAAAGCAATTGCAAGACTGTCCAGATTCAAGGGGAGGGAGAACAGATGCCACATTGCAATGGAAAATTGTCTACGAATTTAATCCACCACAGGCACACTCCAAAATCATTCCTGAGTGCCTTTCATACTTGTTCCTTCCTCCAGGAATTCTGCCTCTGAATCTTTTCATGGCCGACTTCTCACATCTCAGCTTAGCCATCACCTCCTCATTACAAGAAAGCTTTCTGACTGCCTTAATATGCTTCCTCCCACCATCATTATGTACTCCATCACCAGTTTTATTTTCTTATGAAATTACCTTATTTATGATCTTCTGCTTCCCACTGGAATGTCAACTGTGTAAGAGCAGAAACTTTTTCTTGTCAACACTATGGTTTAAAAGTCTAGAATGATGTTTGACACATAGAATTTTCTCAACATATATTTTATGAATGAGTAAATTAATTATGACTATATAAGTCATTTATAGGTGTATAAAGAAAAATTTATAATTACTATACAAGCAGTTTTGTTATTATTATCTGCACTTAAGCTTTCTGAGAATAAGGAATTTATGTATGTATGTAAAAGACTTATTTTTTCCTCTAAATGGATTCCCTTTGGGTTATGGATGAAACTGACCTATCAGGTGAGAAGATGATTTTTTCACAGTTACATAATGGTATTTTTTCTCTATTACATGTTTGGAATACATTGATTTGAATGACACTCACCTAGAACTACTTTTTGCATGGGGGAATAAGGATCTTTGGGGAAATTATACAGATTTTTACTCTCTTTCCAAAAATAATGTCATAAATTTCAAACCAAGTTAAAATTAACACCCATACTTATTAGGTTTTAAAATTTCTTCTAGCTCTGTTAAGGAAAAACTTATTAGTTTCAGTAAGGAAATTGAGTCTTTTGGTATAAAAAGTAGTTCTTAAAAAGCAGTACAAATTGCATGAAAGAAATTGGAAAATGGTTTCATGTTTTTTTCAACATAAACAAACATTTGATGATTTCTGAGAAAATAAATTTAGATTTTATAGAACCAAAAAATGTTTGGAAAACATTTTAAGTTGCTTAGCCTAACGTGCATCTGATTTCACCTTTCCTTTAGTACATCCAACATTTTCAAGATTTTCTAAACAACCAAGTAATAATTTTGGAAGCAAATTTATAAATAGGAATTTTTTTAAGTTCAAGACCAAACATTGGTAAACAGAGAGATAAATAATTTTTTGCTTTGTGATATAGCCAAAATCATGGCAAAATACTAACTTTTTGAAAGTTTTTCTAAAGAAATAGATTCAAGGTTTTTCTTTTCTTTTCTTTTTCCTTTTTGTGGTTCTTCTAGTGGATTTTTCCTTCCTTTATTCAATCTTTACTCCATTATGAGTGCTTATACTGCCTTACAAATGGGACTCTGATTTTGCACATAGTTGAGATATAGTACATATTATTTTAATTGAATAATTATAAGTTTATATTTTATATAATTATATATAATTATATATTTTATAATTTATATAATTATATATAATATAATTTATAATAAAATAATTATAAAACCTACAAAGGTTTTAATGTGTTTATAGCAGGACTTATCTATATGCTTGTACAAATATTAGAAAATGTAATGTGAAAACATGTCTATTTTTTTACTTATCCCATTTTCCCTCTTTATTCCTTTAGATCGGGAAAGGATGAGGAAGTAAAAAGGTACAAAAGCAGGAAGAATGGGGACAAATCTAGAATAAGGGAAGAGAAAAATCAAAGCTAAGAGGAATAAAATAAAGCGGGTGGCTAGCCTCGGCAGTAAAATATGTATATTAGATTTTTCAATTCCCTCTAAAGATTTACTCTTTTTTATATTCATGTTCATGGCTTCCTGTTTTGCAAATAAGGAAACTGGGGTAAGTATTCTTTAACCATCTCTTTGGTGCACTCATGTCAGGATTCTTGAGGCTGCTTGTCCTAAATACTGCAGTTTTAAGGCCCCCGGAAAGAGAATGACACTGTAGTCATCATGGACACATCATGTTAATTTTGATTTGATTAATTATTGAGAAATGGACTAGCAAGCTTATGTTGTGATTTTTATCAGTCCTTTAGGAAAAGCAAAATAAGTATAATGGCCTCTGTCTCAAAGAATCGGCAGTCTAATGCAGAAGTAAAGATTAGTACATAGATGATAGATAACACAGGTCGTAGTTGCAGAGTGACTGGAAAATTAGCCCATGGATTTATCTGTCTAGTATACAGATAATCAATAATGTTGAGGAAATAGAGGGAACTGGGAGTGAAAGAAAGCCAGTGGGATCCTAGAAAATTTGAGCTGAGAGATATTATCAGGCATATAACAAATTTTAATAGGATCTCAGAGTTGGAGGGGAGCTAAGTCAACTTAACCTTTCTTCTTCTTTTTTTTTTAGATTTTATTTATTTATTTGAGAGAGAGAGAGCACGAGCAGGGGGAGGAGCAGAGGGAGAGGGAGAAATAGACTCCCTGCTGAGAAGGGAGCCCAATGCAGGGCTCGATCCAAGGGCCCCCCCCTCTGATCATGACGTGAGCTGAAGGCAGATGCTTGGACTGAGTCACCCAGGTGCCCCAACCTTTCTTCTTTCTGATCTCATAAAACAATCTCAGCAAATAGACAACTAGTTGTATGAGTCTTCTAGGACTGCCATAGACTGGGTACCATAGACTGGGAAGCTTAAACAACGGAAATTATTTTCTTTCAATTCTAGAGCATAGGGGTCTGCAATTAAGGTGTTGGCAGTTTTGTTTTGTTTTGTCAGGTTTCTCTCCATAATTTATGGATGGCTGTCTTCCTCCAGTGTCCTCACATGGTCTCCCCATTTGGCCTGTTTGTTTCCTAACCTCCTCTTCCTATAAGGACACCAGTCATATTGGATTAAGGCCCACCCTGATGACCTCATTTTACTTCTTTAGAGAAGTTATCTCCAAATACAGTCCCCTTCTGAAGTCCTGGGGGTAGGAACTTCAGCATATTAATTTGGGAGGATAAAATTCAGCCCACAGCATGAGTCTTAATTTCATTATGAAGAACCTGAACCCTTAGACATGTTTTTTTTCTAGGTTTTTTTTTTTTTTTGAGCCCTCAACCTCCTCTGTGAAACTTCTCAATTATCCTGCGTCTCCCCCATTTCTGCAATGACCCAGATATCTGGGCCCAGCCCTGTGATAGACATGTATTATTGCCATGAGGAAATAGAATTTCATAGAACTGGGATAAAATTTGTTGAGATAATAAGTAATTGTCTTAGAATTTAGATAAAGAATTTAGATCTGATTGCCAATCACAGGTTGTTGTTGTTGTTGTGTGTGCGTGTGTGTGTGTGTGTGTGTGTGTGTGTGTGTGTGTTTAAAGAACATGTCTAATTCTGTTTCTAGTAGGTTAGGCCTGCCTCTCTCCACTGAATCTTCTAATGCTTTGAGTCATTTTCAGGTAAAGAAGGTCCTTATTGTTTGGAACTTATCTCAGAATGTGCCTGAAGATGAGTAAGACAAAACAAAACACCCCATAGACTTTTCATGGTTCCCATGGTTTTTCTTTTTCAGGTTTATGTTAGATGCTTCCAATGGCATACTGAGTCAGCCTGGGTTGGAATCATGAGTACATTCACATTAATATATTTGGAACTTGGATCAACCGCTAGCTCTAATTTTGTGAGATAGTTAACTAGCTCAATATTTAACTAATATTCAGCGATTTAATTTTTTTGTACTTATTTTACTTTTCTCTTAAACTCCTCAGTCTACTTTTCCTTTATAATTTGTATTTCTTTAGTAGTTACATTGATCTTTAACTTCAGATTTAACATTAAATCCTCCTTTTCAGTGAGTCATGAGACAGATTTGAAACATGACACTAAACATTCCAAAAAAAGATGAACTTGTTAATGTTCATTCAAGTACATGCTAGACATAAAATCAGATAATGAGAAATGAGAAAATCTTAATGAGAAAAACTACCTGGAGTTTTGGCTTTAAGTAAAGTAAAATTTACAGAAGAACATCCCTATAAATGTTTCACTACTTGACTGAGGAAAAAGTAGTATGCTTTAAAACATTTCTCATTTTAAATAGCTGTTGGCAAAATGCTTTTGCAATTAAAAAAGAAGTAAATGGACTCATTATTCCATTTTTGATTTGCTAACAATTTTTTTAACTATCAAAACTAAGAACGGTCACTTGTAGTGAAATCATAAAGTCCAAGTGAAAAGCATCACTACAATGATGCAATATTCTTATATCTTGGGAAAGGAGAAAGAGAACTAATATTTTTGAGCACATAATATGATCCAACCCTGAGCTAGGAAATTTTTAATACACCCATAATATTAAATTTTTACAACACTATTGTAATCAGTAGCCCATATTTCATTTAAAGAGCTATCAAGTAATTTGCTTACATCCTAGATGTACCAAATGGCAAAGCTTCATTTAAAAAAAAAATACATTTATTTATTTATTTATTTATTTATTTATTTATTTATTTATTTATCAGAGAGATTGAGAGCGCACAAGCAGGGGGAATGGCCGGCAGAGGGAGAAGCAGACTCCCCGCTGAGCAGGGAGCCCAATGCGGGACTCGATCCCAGGACCCTGGGATCGTGACCTGAGCTGAAGGCAGACGCTTAACCAACTGAGTCGCTCAGGGGACCTGAGCTTCATTTTTTGTAATTCTGAAGCCAGACTTCTTTCCATAAAACCAGTTATTTCCAATTTACTTTATAAGTAATAAATCTTTTTATCATTCCTGTGCATGATTATTTAAACAATTATTTATCGGTAAAGGTAATGCCAAAATTTCAGTCAATTTCCATAAAAGATGAAGGACTAAGATGATTTTAATGCAGATGTGATAATATTCTTGAGAGTTATTTCTACAATGTTCAGAAATTAAAGCAAAATTTATAATGGTATTGAAAAAACTGCTTAAGAATGATAATAAATCACAGAGGAAAAAATTATCAATTTTTCTGTAATAGCATTTTGGAAACAAATTACTTTCTAAACTGAATGCAAATATCTCTCTTAGTGCAGAAAACTAACATACGTCATGCCTGTGACATTTGCGAAATCAAGAATTTAGTGCCAGATGATTTAAGCAAATGATAGGTTTCTGCAGTAGCTGGTGAGGCTGGTGCATTTCTATTAGAAGTTCTTGAGCCACAGCTGGATTTCTTCTAGGTGCATGGCCAGTCAAGTCTTTTTCTTAGACTTTTTTGTCCTTGAAGTAATTGATATGATGTAATTGAATTCTTAGCCAGGAGCCAAGATTATTTCCAAGACAGAAGAAAGAATCATGATCCCTTTCAAACTGATTATAAATCAGGGTTATAATTTTCTTAGTGGACTAAGGATTGGGAGTTTTGAGTTTCCAGACTAGGTTTATAACGACCTTTACAAAGAAAACTAAAGTATATCTTCTCTGTATCTCATTATTTTCGTCCCTTTCAGAGCATATTTCTCTAAGGAATGTTTTCCGATCTTTGAAACAATTGAATGTAGAATTGCTGAAGGAGCCATTAGCCATTGATAAGTGCTCAGAGATGAAAAACAGGGAAAACAAATGAAAAATATATGGGCAGGTAGAGAAAGGCAGACAGAGAGAGAGAGAGAGAGAGTAAGAGAGAGAGAGAGGAACAGATAGACAGAAAAAGAGAGAGAAAGAGGAAACAAGTGACTTTCAAGAGGAATTCATCTGTGGAAATAGAGATCTGTCTATTGAAACAGCGATTTGCACGTTTCACTTAAATGTTATCTTTCTAAGAAATTACAGCATTTTGCTATTTTCAGCAGCTACCATCGGAATACTAAATAATTGGATAAGGTGGATTAAAATTCATGAAAAATATTTAGGGGGACAGGAGTCAGGAGCTCTAGAGGCCAGTTTTAGGAATAATACATCAGATTAGTCAATACTCTAGTATTCTTGAACTTAGCTTCACAGACAAGTCCAGGACAATACTTGTTCTTCTCATTCTTGATCAGGCTGAACCTTGACCATGAAAGTTCCCTAAATCCAGTCTCGATAACGAAGGTGCAACCAGGGCTCGGAGGGCACTCTGTAAGCATGGAGGCCTGAAGCACTCGAAGCATCAGAACCAGAAATGACTTGAATCTAATGTTCAGGTATACATGACGCCAATGTAACACGAGCATTACAAGAAATGGAAAAAGTGAGATGTACTGCAGTATTTTGGATGGACTTTAAGCATGTGATGGATGAATGAAGAAGGGCAGCCAAGGAGCTGTTAAGTGAGGACTAGAGCCGGAGCCAGTATCTTGGCAGCCAACAAGTGAAAACATCAGCAGATTTTGAAAAGATTAAACAAATCACAAATCACAAGGAAAGGGTAGCTCTGGAGATAAGTTTTCACTGATAACTGATGAAAAGCTGGATCATCAGATTCTGAATGTCTAAATGAAGAGTAAGGAAGAGAATATCTGAAATTTGTTTATTGTTATTATTATTATTTGTTTTTGTTGTTGTCATTGTGTAGTTAACAGACACCTGATCATTTCTCTGCTGAGAATCATTCTTCTTGGCTTGTCTGTCTACTGCATTAAAATGAACTTCTTAGCATGCAGTGATAAGCCCTCCAAGATCTGGCTGGCTCTGACTGGGCTTCCCAATGCTTTGCCTAACTACCACCCCATCCATTCTCCATCACCTCCTGCAACACTGACCTAGTCAGTCCTCACTGGAGAAGTCCTGTCTTGGTCCACTTCGAGGCACCTCCTTGCTCAGAGCATTTCCTTCATTTCCCGTGTCTTCCTCTGTCTCTTTCTGCCTAAACCCTAATCGCCATTTGAGACATCTTGCATGATATCTTCCTTGATTCTTCCCCGAAGAAATGACCTTACCTCCTTGGTTCGATTGTAAGACTGGCTTCTGATTAGAGCCCCTTAGACATGATCGCAGCCTGTTTCCAACTGGCAGGTTTTGTGCAGGTGTCAGTCTCTCCAAATGGGCTGTATTTGCTCAAGGCCTGACTTGCCTTGTTTATCTCTCCATCGCCAAAAGCATAATAAGCAGGTCTGTCTAATTTTTGCTTCAGTTGCTGTGGAAGGTTTTCAGTTCAGGAGATGACAATTTAAACTGGAAGAACAAGAAGCTCTGGTTACTAGTACGGCTTTGATTTGTCATGCTGTAATGGCAACATGTGGCATAATGTTAAACATGCATGGTGATATTCATGTTTCCTAAATCTTCGAGCACAAAATAGGCCATATGCCTGAGTGTGTGATTTTAAAAAATTTAGCATTTTCCTTGACATTTTATAGAATAAAACTGGTTGTTTAAAGTATAAAATGAGCTGAGCAGCACAGCTTGACAGAATGTTATTCCTGTGCTCATTTCTACACTGCCTCTGTGAATTTGGGTAAGCTATTCACCTTTCTGAGATTCTGTTTCGTCAGCTGTAGAATACAAGTATTACAGCTCCAAGCTACAGCTCAGCTTATAGCTCCTTGATTCTATTATATTCCATATTAATATTTATAGCAACTTAAGATGTATATATATATGTATACATATATATTCATCCCGTTCTTTTGCATACTATATACACACTCATGTCTACCAGGTATCCTTGATTAGGGGGTTTGGTAAGGAACAGTAATGGGCTGGTCATGTGGAGAATGACCACCAGACCCCTCCTAGCAGTCCTCAGGAGAGTAAGGGTCATCCCTCAGCTTTCAAAGCACTGACTGAAGGAGACGTTCAGGGTGCCCAAGCTGGGTGAGGGAAAATGCTCCGGGCTGGTACCGAGGGAAGCCTCATTGGTTTTTGCCCTAGTCAGCTCAGGCCACCAGAGCCTGAGGGGCTTAAACAACAGACATTTATTTCTCACAGTTCTGGAGGTCGGGAAGTCCAAGATCAAGATCTCTTTCTGGCTTGTAGTTGTGTCTTCACGTAGTGGGGAGAAAGAGAGCACCGGTCTCTCTTCCTCTTCTTACAGGGGACTAATCCCATCAGGGGGCCCCACCCATTTGACCTCATCTCAAATTCCTGACCTCCCAAATGCTCCATTTCCAAATGTCATCACATTGGGGGTTGGGGCTACAACGTGTGCATTTTGTGGGCACACAAACATTCAGTCCATAACATTCTATGATCGCTTCCTTGGGATAAGTCTGAGTCCCAGAGTCAGGGGGCTGTCGTTAAGACAAGCGACGTCGTCTTCTGGTCACTGAGGAAGTTTCCTGCGAGGATGCAGTCACCGTGGAATGGCTGCATCTGTCGCATAGACGCAGTAAGGCGGGCCGCAGCCGGTGGATTCTCCAGCAGGGCTAGCGCCCTGTAATGTCAAGAAGGGTTGCTCTAAGACAGTGACCAGTGAGTCACCAGTCCAGGTAGGAATGTGGAGGCCGACTGTAGTCTGAGACTTCCCCTTCCCTTTCTTCACTTTGAGCCCATGACTCAGCAAGAAAGAGGCTCAACTCTCCAACAAGTGTGTAGTCCCAGGGAGCAAAGCAAAAGGAAAACCGAACTTATTTGGGATTAACTTTTTAATTGACTCATTTGATTTTTCTCCCACTCAATTATTTATCTGTTCTGGTAGCACACAGGGACAATCAGTGATAAAACATCATAAGGGATGATTTTAAGGCCGTTTCCATCTCTAGTTTTCTCTATTTTTTAAATACAGAGAGGATTCAATAGAAAAGAAGAGGAGCAAGAAGGGAACAGGGGGGCTTCTGGCGGCATCATTAAAGTTACTCCAGCTGTGACACTCGGTCTACACAAGTGGGGTAGGGTAACGATGGAGGTGAGCGAACGTCAGATGGTGCAGAAGAGAGGCGCCTTGAAGACACTGCGTTAGTGCCTGATAGTTCTTTACTTCTGTGCTCAGCAAACTGCACTTATTTGAAGCATGAGGCTCAAAAGACTGTTTCTTTTTAAGGACTCTCTGATTTATGTATTTGAAACATGGAAAGACCTCACTTTGGAGGACAAAAGCCTGACTAATATGTTATGCCGATTACTGTGTGTATGCTTCTAAAACTCAAGCAAATAAGCAACCTTCAAGGAGATCAAAGACTCAAGAAAAACTCACTTTCCCTCATAACAATGCAGTGTCACTGTATTTTCACTCTTGGTCCCGTGTTGGACTTGATTTGTGATTTTACCATTTGTGAAAGACTTCAGATGTCCTGCCTGGACACCCAGAAGTTGTTTCCATTTTCTATAGTCAGCATGTGAAATGTTATTTAAAGCCCACATTTTGCTTTTAAATATTACCAGTGGTTTCAGTGCTCCCGAGGTCAAATTTCAGCCCAACTTTTTGGACTTCCTGGCCTGGGAATCTTTTAGCAAGCTCTTGTTTCTGTTTCCATCCCCTGAAAAAGTTGTCTCTGCAGACAGAGGTTTGGCATCTGTATACCTCCCTCACATATTATATATTACTTATGGAACTTTGAGAGATCCAAGATGCCTCGTTGATGGAAAACATGGGATGGGTGAGAATCCCTGGGTGTCTGCATTTAAATGTTTAATCTCTCCCCATTCATGAAGTTAACATTTAGAAATTAAAACTTGAAATCAGACATTCAAAAGAGGTTTAGAACACAGTGGCTAGTGAATTCACTACGGAATCAGAACCAGTCTTGAAACCTGTGCTATGGTGTATTGTAGAGTCTGTCTTCTTAATGAACAGATAGTTTCCCTCAATTTATTATTGCTCTCTTGGCTGTCTAGTAATAAAATACTGGATATGAAGCTCCTGGAGTCCAGATCTACTCATGGTTGAAAATGCGCTTCAGTGTATGGTAGATCCTACTCATTATATTTCATCGCATGGTTTGGGGACCTGAAGAATAAGCCCCGAAAAAGTCAATCATGTCTATCATTGGAAATGGAAATCATATTATAAATTATTTCAAAAGCTATATTCAATTTTTTTACGGGTAAACTATTTTTTTTATTTTACTATGTTATGTTAGTCACCATATTCAATTTTTTAAATAAAAAGCATATTTTATTTCCATTTCCAGAGTTTAAGTTTTGTTATTTGAAATTTTATTCATCTTTGAATTTACTTGAGAAGAGAATTCAAAATTACTACGGGTCTTACATTAGGGAAAAGAAAACAACGTACAGGTAAGTACTTCTATGTCTTTGTGTTTCATTCTTCTCCAGTACAATACTAACTCAAGGGCATAGTCAGTATTTCTACCTATTAGAAATAGAATCTCTATCTCTCTGCCTGATTTACAATAACAGCATGGGTACTAAAATTACTGTAGAAGAAACTCCATTTTAAATTTTAATTTCTGTGAATATGTATAAAAGAATGCAGATTGATGACAGAACATACATGGTATTTTGTGAAAATGGTAAACTCTGTATTTCATGCCTTTTTTTAGTTCTATTATTTTACTTTTTTTAATTACACTAATTTAAATTTGTACATGTTATTGTAAACTTATTTTTGTTCAAGTCTGTGTTCTAAAATGTTTTATGTATTAACTGTTTTGTTTTTAATTCATTTACTTATTCAGTTATCTTTATACATTCCTTCTTCCCTTTCTTACATTTCCTGTTTTATATTTTAATTATCTAGTTCCTAACGTTTTTAATAAAACTTTAGAAACTAAGGCTATGAATTTGATTTTGAGGGAATCTTTGACTATACCTTCTATTTTTTTATATAAAGTTTTTTTTTAAATAATTATTTTCTAAACATTGTATAATTGCAGCATCATTTCCTTTTTCCTCAAAAACTCTCTGTGGATGATTTCCTTATTTTTGAAAATTTAATTTCCATGTGGTTAGTCCTTTATAGTCTACTTTATTTCTACCTACTTGTTTGTGTCCTGTTACTTTCTTTCTACTGATAATTGCTTATATTTGTAAATCTTTTTGTTCAGTTTTAATGTTACATTATCCATAAAGGTTGATCACTGTTGCAGATACATTTACAGACTTTATATAAAGTAATACTGAAAAATCTCATCCTTGCTTATTTCCTTTGAATCCCACTTTACCAGCGATTCCCCTTGAAATTCTTATTTCATTTTACTGTGTATTTTTTACATATATATTTTCACAGTTTTTGCTTTTAAACATTTCAAGTAATGTATTTTAGACATGTCTGTTTTAAAAAACATATGGTTAGATTTTTTTTTTTTAACCCAATCTAAGAATCCTTCTCTTTTGGTAGGCGAATTAGAACATTTGCATATAGCATGGTAACAGATTCATCAACTTTTACTTATATCAACTTATTAATGATTTTTATTCTCTTTTTTTGTTCTCTGTGTTTTGTATCTTTTATTTTATGAGCTAAGTTTTTCATTCTTTCTCTTTTTTCCAATAGCAATGTAGAAGATATTAATCTGTCTTATTTCTTTTTTAGCCATATTGTTTGAAAAATGTATTATAAGAACCTTTCACTTATTATCTGATTCTTATTTTATTGGAAAATGTTATCATCTGGTCTTTCTCATCTGTTTTTTCCTATTCCTATTCTCACATTTGAAAGAAAAGTTTTAATTAAATTATTGGGTTTTGGAATTTATGTCTTCTCTTACAATACTTTTTAAACATTTGAATAATTTTGTAATTACATTCACAGAAACTTACTTTTGATTCCATAATTAAGTGGTTTAAATGGTTAGTTTATATATATATATATATATATATATAAATATTTTGAGAAATATTTTCAGTCTGGGTCCACAGGTATGATATTTTCTTAGTCCTTATATATCTAGTAATGCTTATCATTTTCTTCAGAAATTAAAAAAAAAACAGGATTTCTGGGTAAAAAAATAAGTCATGGTTTATAAACATTTTCACTCAACACTCCGTAGTCATTCATCTGCCAATTTTTTAATATAATAAGAATAAATATGAAGCATCCTTTTAAAAAAAAACTAACATTTTGTGTTTTTCTGGTGTGAATACCCATATTTCTTATTTTTCTTGAAATAGTAATAAAAATTATTAGATTGAGAATGGGGCACTGAATAGACTATAAACTCGAATGCTATCCTAAGGAATCAAATTATTCTTACCCAAGTTGTGGAATCTTATATTAAAGAAAATAAAGACAAGTCAGAAAGGAGGAGAATGTGTGATTAAACAGATTTGTGTATAGACAGGCTTTACTACAAGCCTGAAAAGGTATTAAATGAATCCAAGAAAGGCATGAAGAAAAAAAAATCTGAATTTTCTTACTTGCTGTACTTGCGTGCTTTGGAGTGCAACAGGTACTGAATCACAGGTGCTAGGCTGTGTGCTAGATGCCGGGTATATATTCGTTTCCTCAAAAAGTGGATAACATAATAGAGGGGAGAACACCTGTAAACAGGTGTAAAAAAAGAAAATTTGTCGGTGTGATAATGAAAACTTATCGAGGATATTATTAGACCCACAAGGAAAGAACACGCTCAGTGCTGCACTAAGGAAACCCACAGCCGTGCCTGAGGTTTGTGCAGCAGTCCCATCTCCGAAGAGAAACGTTCCCGATGAGTCCCAATGCTTCAAAACGAAACTAGGTTTGCCCTCTAGGGATCTAATTCATTCAATACCGTGGCTGGTGGATTGGGTGACACCATTAAGGGAAAGCATGTTTTCCTTCTGTTGTTGGAAAGAAGCCGCATCCAAATTTCAAAAGGCACAGAGGGCAGAGGATGGGAGCACTCTTGTTCGCCATATGAAACCACAAATAAAATAATTTTAAAGTGTTTATTTTGTAAGAACTTTTTGCTTTATTTTTATTGTAAAAATCTGCCGATTATACGAACACATTTATTGGAATTACTAGTGAAAAGAGAAAAACGTCTCACTGAAGCGTGTAGTGGTGAGGAAGAACTCGAAGGAGCATGACCTGGATGAACTTGCGTAAGGTGGGAGTGCTGATAGACGGATTCCATCCTCTTAAATGCGTAGGTAAAGGTATATCCTTTTTATTTTCATAAACATTATACCCAATTAACCAGCCCCAAAGTTAAACCACAGGTAGGCACCTTTCTATGCATCATCCGCTTTGCTGCACCCTCTTTCCTTCAGCCCTTCTTCAGACCCAGGCCTGTGAATTGGTTCTAGAGAACAATGATCCAGGGTCCTGGCCGTGGCTGCGCCGTTCCCAGGACCTGGGAAGCTTTGTAAACATCAGAGCCTGCTCCCCTACCCACACGGCTGTTTAAAACACAAATAAAAGATAAAAGAAAAAAATGATTCTAATTGGACAGGCCTGTTCTGGGCCCTGGCATTGGTATTAACAAACAAACAACAAAAGCTCCTGTGAGGCTGGGATGTGTAGTCGCTGACCTATTGAGAGCCACAAACATTTAGGAAAGAATCAAATTCCTCTTAGAGAAAGGAAAAAGGATGGTGATATGTAATTTTATTTATTTTTATTTATTTAAATTCAATTCGCCAACATATGTAATTTTGAAATCTTTCAAGTTTTTATATAAATTCTAGTTAGTTAACATAGAGTGTAATATTGGTTTCAGGGGTCGGGTTTAGTGATTCAATTACGTAGAACACCCGGTGTTCATCAGGAGTGCCCTCCGTAACACCCAGCATCTATTACTACCACTATTAGTAATTCCAGTAGTATAACTAATACTAGTACTTTTTTTGTACTTAAAGTAGGGACGGTGAAGGGATATTAAAGTTACATAAGTCATATGTTTTTGTTTTTGCTTATTTTTTCTTCAAGGTATTTATATCTATCAAGGAATAAGTGTGAAACAAACCTTTTATACTATATTCTATTCTATTATGTGATAGTATATTACATTTTAAGAGAGTGCCATTGTAATCCAGTTCAGAGGATGGAGGTGAGGTTGAATGACTGTTAGAGAAACAAAAGGGGCCACTTCAGTTGGACTTATTAGTTGCCATTTTCTCAATAGAAATGGAGGAACTGGGGAGAGAGTGGGATTCCAGATGAATAAAGCAACACCAGTGTTGTATCTTTTTTACAGAGGGGGAAACTGAACCTTAGACTAATTGGATGGCCTACCACAGACTCTTATTTGGTGTCAGAGCCAATATTTTTTCCTTCCTTTTTTTAAAAGAAAATCTTTTTTTTTTTTTTTCATTTAGTGGTCTTTTCACTGCCTTATGTCACCTAAGGGCTGGGAACCTCTTGGGGATCAAGAACCTTTTCTCTACTTGCCAACATTTTTAGCCTTTAAAAAAAAAAAAGATTTTTGAGAATACAGAGAAATAGATGTCATTTTATGGGGGCATGTTTATAGATACTGTTAAGATGAGTGATTTAAAAATGAGTCAATAATTAATCAATGCTATTATTATTTTGAGGAACTAGAAGCTTCCGTTGGGAAATAACCTGCAGTTGGAAAGCTGCTGCTTACTTCGTGTTGCTTAAAATTGTGCTCACACAAGAGAATGTAAAATAAAATATCCTTACAATCTGCATGAAGGCAAACAGCTTTCTGAATTCCCTTTTGATGTAACTCCTTATTCAGTGAAACAGTATTATGTAGGTCTCTGTACAAACTGTAAGAGAAATTGACCTAGAACTGATTTTAGTGCCAGATTCTACAGCAAACTTATTCATAATGAGTCATATTTTGAATTTATTGCTTGATTTTTAAAAGTACATCCAGTGTTCTGTTGGAGTAGATTAACTCTTGGAAAAAACAAAGGCGTCCACTTAATTCAAATGAGAAAGAGAACGCAATAGAGTTGATCACTATTACGGAATTCATTGTGGAATCTTTGAAATGAAATGTGTGTATGCTGGATGGGAACATTGTCAAGAGTGGGTTTGTTGCTGATCTGTTGATGGTGTTTGTGTTTAAAACCCAGATTCATCACTCCATCTGTGTGAACTTGGGTGAGCATTTCAATTTCTAAGCCTATCTCCTCATCTTTAATGAGAATTATATCTGGTTATTTTGAGGCCTTAAATCCATGCCCAACACATTGTAAGAACTTAAGAAAGATCAGCCATATAAAGCCATGTTTCTTTTCTCCTCTGTTTTGTTTTCTAAGCCTCTGGAAGAAGGTTCTGGTATCATTTTCTGTTACAAGTTGAGGTTTATGAAGGAAATGGTATAGTAATGACTTTTCTTCTGTGTCCCACCAAGTCGAGGTTCACAACCAACTGGCAAAACCATCTCTGTGTTGGTTTGCACTATTAAAATATTGCTAATGCACCATGTTTTAAAGGGTTGTCTTCCCTGGGCGCCAATGGCACGGCTACAGTTATAAGTTATGGTCAAGTTCAAACATGTATTGAAAGCAATGTCTGAAAGAGTGATTTAATACATACCATTAAAAATGGCTGATTCACTTTGTAGATGAATAACTATACATTAATTACATTTTAAGCATAAAAACAAATAGCAGAATGCATTTAAAAAAACTACAAGAGGGGGGCCCCTGGGTGGCTCAGTCGTTAAGCGTCTGCCTTCGGCTCAGGTCGTGATCCCAGGGTCCTGGGATCGAGCCCCACATAGGGCTCCGTACTCCGCGGGAAGCCTGCTTCTCCCTCTCCCACTCCCCCTGCTTGTGTTCCCTCTCTCGCTGTGTCTCTCTCTGTCAAATAAATAAATGAAATCTTAAAAAAAAAAAAAAAAACTACAAGAGGGGTTCCTGACATAAGTTTATAATTCTTCCTCTCTAGAAATCAGTAAAACCTCTGTTGCTGTATAATGGTGAGTTTTGTTTTACTTCTGGAGTGACTACAACTTTGTTGCTTCTTGACTCTTAGTCTGGATGATCCTGTGCTGTGTGCGTTACCCTATTTTTCCTCTTCCCAGGGCTGTGCTGAAAGCCACTTTCTTATACTCATTCACCAAGTTTGTATTGAGTTCCTGTTATTTAACAAGCATTATCCTAGTTATTGGAATACAGTGTAAAAGTGAATAACAAAACTCTTGCATCCATAGATTTTCTAGAGCAGCAGACAGAAAACAAAATCCGCATATACTTCCTTCAGGTAGTGTTCAGTGCTACATAGAGAAGCAGATACCATAAGGAGTTGGGTGGAGAGCAATGAGGGTGCCATTTTTCAGTGAGATGTCCGGAGGCATCTCTGAGGAGATGCTTCTTGGCTAGAGACCTGCTAAAAGGTCTGGGTGTTGGAGGCAAACTACAGAAATTTTTATCTCCTTTCTGCAATTGCCTTAGATTTCAAACAGTCCTTACCGAATATCAGACAGAAAAATAGTTGCTTTCTGGAAGATACTGTGTAAAACTTTCATAACCGGCATTCACTCCTCAACGATGGTTTCACTCCCTCTGTTTATCCCCCACCTCTCTCTCTCTGTCTTCTTCATCCTCTGTCCCCCCACTTGTCTCCCACTTTCTTTCCTTTCTTTGCCTTTCTTCCTTATATTCCTCTGGCTCTTGTCGTCTGGAAATTCATTGATTATCCATTTCATGACTCCTATTTATAGAATTCAACTGTAAAGGAAGAATTCAAAAGGTATGATGGAAAAGACTGAAATATTTATTTTGTAAGTGACCATATAGAAGTAAATTTAATTGTACATGATAAGCTAACTATAAAGCTTTTTACTGGTTATTATTTTGATACACCTCGGGTTAAGCTCAGGTGAAATTTTAGTTGGAAGACTATAGGAAATAGCTAGGAAAAATAAAAGGAAAAACAAATATCTGCACAAATTCTTATATTTCTAAAGGTTATCTACAGAAACTCTGAATATTTGTTTTTCTACAACACAATAAAATATACTTATCTTTTTACACACTGTGACTGTGTTTATTTAACAAATATAGCAAAGAAAAAGTTTATATATCAGAAAAATGTTATTTTCCTGTACTGATTCAATCAAGCCCTATCCTGTTTATCTGGAGGCAAAATAGCTTAGTGAAATATGAAAAATTCAGTCAGTAATTTAATAACACTCAGGTAGATAAATGCTAACATTTATTGTATATCTGACATGCACACAGTAACATTTCTGTAACATTTATTAAAACAAATCTAGAAGGTTCTCTTTGCCTAAACCTTATGGAGCAGTTTCACAGAGTAACTCTACTCAAGTTAGTTAACTATCAACCCCCCCAAAATCAGGATTTTTTAGGGCCTTTCTAGATTATAAAAATCATGTTCCTTGTAATACATATTCTCCCTAGAAAAACAAGCAAGCATGGAGGCCACACAAAGAACTGAATCAGCCAACTGCTATTTTTCCTAGAATTGACCCCAGATGTAGAGAAAGATTCAGTTTCCACTAAAGTAGTATTTTGAGTTTCAATGGTGAAACTTTACCCCAAATCAAATCAGTTATGTTGACTCCCATTTTCTACAAATTAAGATAATTTGGTTTCTAAACTCTATTCATGATCTACTGGTTTTCTAAACTCTATTTGTGATCTACTAAAGGCCTTAAGAACACAATATTGAATTTTACTTGTAGACTATTTCATTTCACAGTGACACCAATTCTTTTCTTTTTTTAAAGATTTTATTTATTTATTTATTTATTGGAGAGATAGAGAGAGAGAGAGAGCCCAAGCAGAGGGAGCTGCAGGCAGAGGGAGAAGCAGACTCCCCACTGAGCAGGGAACCCAACATGGGACTTGATCTCAAGACCTTGGGATCATGACCTGAGCCGAAGGTGGACACTTAACTGACTGAGCCACCCAGGCGTTCCATGACACCAATTTTTTTTTTTTTAAGATTTTATTCATCTATCTGACAGAGAAAGACACAGCGAGAGAGGGAACACAAGCAGAGGGAGTGGGAGAAGATGGCTTCCCGCCGAGTAAGGAGTCTGATGCAGGGCTCGAAGCAGGGCTCGATGCGGGGCTCGATCCCAGGACCCTGAGAGCATGACCTGAGTCGAAGGCAGATGCTTAACAACTGAGCCACCCAGGCGCCCCCATGACACCAATTCTTTAGTCTAATATTTAACTGTCAGATCAATGATTGGTAACGGAATCCTTGGCTGATGTAAGAAATTGCTTAATGAGTTTTATACAAATTACTTAGTATTTTCCAAGGCGGTATGCATTAATATAACAAATCCTTTTGCAAAGCTCACTGTTCATTGTACAGATATGTATTAGTTTCAATCTTGTTTATAAAATATATATCTTATTACAATCTTCTTATTGAGAATCTTACCTGATTTTCCATCATTAAAGATTTTAGATTTAAATTTTAAAACACTTGCTTTATTATTTCTCAGGCCATTTATCATTTATTTATTTATTTATTAAGGATTTTATTCATTTACTTGAGAAAGAGAGGACAAGCCAGAGGAAGGGCAGAGGGAGAGGAAGAAGCAGACTCCCTGCTGAGCAGGGAGCCATACATTGGGGCTAGATTCCAGAATCCTGAGATCATGACCTGAGCTGAAGGCAGACGCTTAACCAACTGAGCCATCTGGGTGCCCCTTTATATATCATTTATTTTTGTGTCATCATTTTAAAATAAAAGCTATACGTTTTCTATAATAATCACTTTTTAGAAAGGATTATTTGGTTCTCATTTATGTGCCATAATTATTTCTATTGTGGGAAACAATCAGCTATAAGACGTACCACTGAAATAATAATAGATTAAGTATACCAAGCACTTTCAAGGCAAATCTTAATTTTAGATATGCTACAATGTGAAAAATATGCATTTTTAAAATGTGGGGAATATGGTATATTTTTGCCTGAGGATTTTTAATGACTGGGTTCAGCTGAATTGGCAAAACCTTTGGAGACTGACTCTCATTTTTAACACATATCTGGAATGAATTCTCAGAGTTAGTGAAAATCCCAAATGATAGATATGTGTTAAAAAGTATTCTCACTTTCTATCTCAGTCTACGAAGTGAGAAACATGAAAACCTTTTCCACAAACATTTTGTAACCCTGTTTCCTTCTTCATAAATAACACATATAAAATATGATGCTTGCTCTTCTGGTCCCTACCTCCAAAGATTCATTACACCCTCAGGGAAGCATATCTTTATTTGGCAGAGTTTTTTTATCTTTAATTTTCAAAAGTTGTATAATGAATATTATATTACCCTAATGTTACCTCAGAATCAAAGCTTTGTGAAGGTATGGGTTCTGTGAACAACTTCCTTTCCAGTCCCCAATGTTATCCTGACAATCAGTAGGTGTTTAATAAATATTTATTGAATTAATGAATTAAAAGGTCCAGTTGTTCCTTATTAATATTTTTAAAATAAGCATACAAGGAGTATTAGAAAGAGCAGAAATGAGTGCAAAAAGGGGCAGTAATTTATAATTTAAGTCTTGGTCCTTGCAGTGAGTCATTCTGTGACATTATGATACTTCCATTGCTAAATTTTCTTCTCTTCATATTTCACCTGTTGATGCTGTTTAGTATTTGATAGCCCGTTTTGTTTGTCACATGCTTGGCAAATATTTTCTCTTCACCTTTCCCTTTGGACTTTGTATAATAAAGCAATCTCATCAGCAAGTATAGTTTCTGAGTGCTGTTGGTACTTAGGCCTGACTCCCGAAGAACTTCAATTAGAATGGGGCTTCTACCAGTTCCCCTCTCTCCAAACCAGATACACAAGTGGTTGCATGGGGTAAATTAGGAGCAAATTCATTTTCCTCTAAAAAAAATGACAGTCCACCAGTTCTAACAGTGCTTCCTAGCCTCTGAGATCCAGTGTGAGAGAAAAGAGTGAAGGGGTACCATATCTTTCTCTCCAGGCCAGGGTTTTGATGCGGAGGGTTAAAAAGAGTGGTCTGATTCACTTCAAATTCCTGCAAGTATGCAGGAATCTGCGTCCTTTTCTTCTGGTCATGGGAGACTCAGTCCCGTCAACACCTACTGCTCTCCAGACGCTATGCTCAGTAGAAGAGTTAGTCATGGCCCCTAAGTAGGAGGACCTCTAAAGAAGTTTATAAACAGCCATAATATACAGTGGAAAGTGATGAATATCACAAAGGAGGTACAAACAAAATTGTATGAGTGTTCCCAGAAGGAAGAAAGAACTTTTTGTTGGGTGATTACGCAGGTCAGTGGCATGGTGCTGACTTAGAATTATGGGATAGATGCAGATATGTAAGAATGAAGAAGAGATTTTTAGGCCAAAGGTAAATGAGCAAAAACATCAAGCCTTCCACTTGGTTAGAACCTATGAAATTAGTAAAGTGAAAATATTTTAAATATTTTCATTAACAGGTCCTTTTTTATTGGCTTAAGGACAAGTTATGAAATTATTGCCTCACCTTCAAACCCATCCTTTTATCGTACTTTCTGATGATGGAGCTTCATATTCGGTTTTCTGGCCACTTGCCATTTCTGTGAGCAGCATCCTACAATCGTGCCTTCCCTCTGCCAGTAGCATTAATAGAATCCAGTTTTCAGTTGGTCCAAGAGCTGCATAACCAGCTTCAGGCTTCCCACTTAGAGACACCAGCTAGCCAACGTCCGTTCTTCAGTTTGCTGGGTTGCAGGCCTGGGGGGTCCTCCTCTGAGCTCACCCCAGCCTTAGCTGAGCAGTTCTGGTGCCTGGGGAGACTCCTCCAACGCCCTCGCTTTGTTCCTCCAGCCCAAGCGGTACTACCGCCTTCTTAGAATTACTGCCTCCATGACCCTTTAGTGTTTTTCTTTTCTTTTATCCTCTCAGTTACCTAGTTAAAAACTTCACACTAACCTAACAGATCTTTATTTAAATTCACTCTGTTCAAATAACTGATATGGTTTCTGTCCCCTGATCAGATCCTGACTGACACAGTGAATGAATTTACATGTAAACTACAATATTGGCAACAATTCCCGCATCACAAAATTCTATTGGAATGATCACTAGAGAAATCTCATTTATTTCTATGTTTACAAAAAAGTATTAAAGACATATATCAACAAAATAAAAACATGGGCTCTTCTAATAGTTTGTTGTTAAATTAAAATGCATATAGTACTTATATATTTTTTTCTGTATGAGGCTTATGGGGTCAAAAGATATTCATTTTCCAAAGATGAACATTATATATATATATTTACCCAAAGATGAGCACAGGATGCTCTGGATTAATCATTTTAAAGCACTTAAAAAGTTTTCACACATGCCTCCCCTACCCTTCTCCAATTTTACTACCATATCCTTTGACTAAAGTACTATTTGAGGGTTGGTGTCTGTGTGTTCAACTGGCAACAAGGCAAGTAGTGGAGAGCAGTGAGCTTACTTCATCTTCCCCAACCGCATCATGTGCTCATGGGCCCCTGAGTGTTGAGCAGATCTGCCCATAGAGACTATTCAGCAGAGAAATCGCACATTTTTTTGGGAGAGCACATTTCCTCTGGGCCAGAAATATGGATTTTCCCCCCAAATAACATATTATACATTTTAATATATATATTCTCTTTTTAGTCATGGTTCCTAAATAAATTTATTACCTTTGGGAATCATAAGTTGCATAACATCTTGAATTATTATTATTATTATTATTTACCTAATCTAGGCATATACTATTTGATTATTATATCAAGACTGAGGCCAGAGTATGAAAAACTGGTAAGGAGATTTGATAAAACATTTCACTTTATCCTTTGTTTTGGTATATTATAGTACAGAGAATTTGGGGATGCCTTGACAAAAAATACTAAGTATTTATCCTGCTATGGAGACTATGAAAAGTTGCAACAATCTACTTCATTATTTGCAGATAGCTATGTGATCATACCTGTTTGATTAGGGACATTTTGAGTAAATTTGAAGTTGCTAATTAAATACTATGAAAACATTTAATTTTAATTCTAACTGTATAATTGTGAAAGAATGGGTTTACTTGCTTACAAATAATCTTTGTTTGTAGTATACTCGAGTGTCTATAATTTGAGTAAATTAAAGGAGTTCTGTAGCTGTCTGATACTTCTTAAGTGAGAGTAGTCAAAGTCAAAATCTTACTACTATTAGTCTTTGCTGCAAAACCAAATTACCATAAATGTAATAGCTTAAAACAACAAAGATTTCTTCCTTATGGTTCTGTGAGTTAGAAGCGTGACATGGGCATGATTGGACTAAAATCTAGATGTCAGTGGGTCTGTGTTTTGGAAAATCTATTCCTCATCTGTTCCAGCTTCTAGAGACCGCCCATGTTCCTTGGCTTATGAATTCCTTCCACCTTCACAGCCAGCAACATTGCATCCCCATGCACCTGACCCTTCTGATGCTGTCACATCTCTTTCTGACAGCCAGGGAAGATCTTCTACTTTTAAAGACTTGTATGATTAGATTGGGCCTACTGGATAATCCAGAATAATCTTCCTGTCTTGATGTCCTTAACTTTAATAATATCTGTAAAGTCAGGCACCTGGGTGGCTCAGTTGGTTGGGCGACTGCCTTCAGCTCAGGTCATGATCCTGGAGCCCCAGGATCGAGTCCCGCATCGGGCTCCCCACTCGGCGGGGAGTCTGCTTCTCCCTCTGACCCTCTTCCCTCTCGTGCTCTCTCTCTCTCTCATTCTCTCTCTCTCAAATAAATAAATAAAATCTTAAAAAAAATAATATCTGTAAAGTACCCTGTGCCATGGAAAGTAACATATTCATGTTACTGGGGATTAAGACATGGACCTATCAAGACCATTATTCTGACAGTCTCGCCATCTAACTCATTTTTTGACTTACCTTCAATGTAGAAGTCCCATGTCAAAAAGAACAGATGGTACATGCTCAAATGTAGAGAGAATCATTTACTGTTTAACCTCTTTTTAATACTGTAATTCTGACCTGGGTAGGGATGGATAAAGAGGTGGGGAGAAAAATGTTTTAGATTCACCTGCAAGACTCTTTAAAACTACAGACATACTTTTTCCAATGAAGCCAAGAATTTGATGTAAATCTCTGCCCACATCATCCATACAATGGATGATTCTTCCCTGCAATTCTGCTTTCATGAGCCTTTATTATTAATAGGATTTTGTTATGGTCATCTGTTTGGGGGATAGAAAAAAAAAGATGAAGATGACTATTTGACTTCTTTGGTACTATTAACTCTGACTTGATTTAGAAAGAATAAAAGAAATATGACTCAGCTAAGAACTTGTTTGCTATGTTTTAATCTTTCAAAATGATCTAAGTAAACATTCTCAAAGTTTGAAAGTCTTATGACTATTTAATAATGTGCTCTTTGTTTTGTTTAGTCTCCTTATACAAGCCAAAAGCACTGACATTGTATTACTAAAACTCTTTTTTAAAATTTAACAAATTGCTTTAAGTTGTTTCCCTGAATGAAAGCAGGGCAAGACATTTGCCGATAATTGAGCTAACGAAATATGGGAAGTTTTCTGAAAATACCCTATTATTAAACATTATAAGAATTCAGAAACACTTGGATTAAACAACCTATTCATTGGTTTAGAAAAAAAAACTGAGGGAAAAACTGGTTTTAATTTAAAACTATTAACAGTATATATTATTAAGTAAGCTTCTTTCATCAAGCTGGAAAAATCTGTATCTTCTAATAATTTGAACTTCTAATATCCCTGGGAATGGAGTTGTTAACTTCACATTTAATCACAGGGAGAGAGCATTTGACAAAATACAACATCCTTTCATGATAAAAACCCTTGATAAATTAGGTATAGAAGGAATATACCTCAACATAAGAAAGGTCCTATATGACAAACCCACAGCTAACATCATACTTAATGGTGAAATGTTGAAAACTTCTAAGATCAGGAAGAAGATAAGACTATCCACTCTCATCTCTCTTATTCAGTTTGTAAGTCCTGGCTAGAACAATCAGACAAGATAAAGAAATAAAACACATTCAAGTCATAAAGAAAGAGGTAAAATTGTCTTTATTTATAGATGATATGACCTTCTATGTGGAAAATCCTGAAAACTCAACCAAAAAGCAGTTGGAACTAATCAATGAATTGAGCCAAGCTTCAGGGTATAAAGTCAACATATAGAAATCAGTTGTATTTTTATATACCACCAACAAAATATCTAAAAAGAAATAAAGAAAACAACCTCACTCACAAAAGCATCAAAAACAATGATACTAGGAATAAACTTAATGAAAAATGTAAAAGCTCAGAATAGTAAAAATTGCAAGACTTTGATGAAGGAGATTGGAGAAGGCACAAACAAATGGAAAACTATCCTGTATTCATGAACTGGAAGATTTAGTATTGTTAAAATGTCCATACTCCTCGAAGCCCTCTATAGATGCAATTAAATCCCTATCAAAATTCCAATGGCCTTTTTCTCAGAAATAGAACAAACAATCCTAAAATTTGTATGGAAGCCAAAAAGACACTGAAGAGCCAAAGCAATTCTGAGCAAAAAAAACAAAGCTAGAAGCATCACACTTCCTAATTTCAAGCATACTACAAGCTGTAGTAGGCAAAAGAGTAAGGTACTGCCATAATAATAGATTCACAGACCATTGGGCCAGAATAGAGAATCCATAACTAAACCCCTGCACAACAAAAGAACCAATTAAAAAAATGAAAAGGCAACCTAGAGCATGGGAGAACATATTTACAAACCATATATTAGAGAAGGGGTTAATATCCAAAATATATAAAGAACTCATCAACTCAATAAAACAAAAAACACAAAAAAATTCTATTAAAAAATGGGCAAGGAAACTGAATATACAGTTGTGCACAGAGGACATACAAATGGCCAACAGGTACATGAAAAGATACTCAATTATCACTAATCATCAGGGAAACGTAAATCAAAATCACAATGAGATATCACCTCACACTTGTTAGAATGACTATTATCAAGAAAACAGTAGGTAAGTGTTGGCATAAATATGAAAAAAAAAAACAAACTAACAAACAAAACCCACCTTGTGAACTGTTTGTGGGAATGTAAATTGGTGAAGCCACTGTGGGAAATAGTATGGAATTCTTCAAAAAATTTAAAATGAAACTACTATGTGATCCAGGAATCTCACTCCTGGATATATATCTGAAGGAAATGAAAACAGGATCTCAAAGAGATACCTGCACTCCCAAGTTTATTGTAGCATTATTCACAACAGTCAAGGTATGGAAATAACCTAAATGTCAGTCAATAGATGAGTGGGTAAAGAAACTGTGGTACATATGTGTATATCATATATATCTGATTTTGCATAGAAAGAATCATTTCAAATAGGAAACACTGAAGATGACTTGTGCTCAGAATTGGAAATATTTTAATCATTAACATAGTCATGAATTAAAATTATATTTTGATGATGGATATTTTCAAGAGATTTCCTCAGAAAGAATAACCAAGTTGTGGTTAATAATATTTCAAAGAATTATTTAATATTGAAAAATATATAAGTAAGGCTGTTATTATTTGGTTGAAATTGAATGAACATATTGATTGCTAATGATTTTAATCTGTGCTGTCCATTTTTCTCCTGTCGTTAGTAAATAAGAAACAAAGGGCCAGCCATTATTTTACTTTCAGAAGTTACATAATGCAGGAAGAAAAATAAGTAAAAATAATCATTCCCTGCGAGGTTTTCCTTGAGGTTTTTTAAAATTAATGCTGGCTAGTAGACGTCAGAAACTATGATTTCTGGCATATTAAGGCAAACAAAAGACATGTGTAAGAGTGGATATGATGATAATTACTAAACTTTTAAAAATTTAACTTTTCAGATAAACTAGAACCAAAGAAAATACTCCTATCATTTCTGGTACAAATTCTCCCTAGCACCACCATCTGTTAATAACACCATTATAAACAAAGACGGTTGTTGGGCACAAAACATAGGAGGCCGTGATATGATTAGAATGACAGCACAGTCACCCGTGGAAAGCACGGTCACTGTGAAAAAAAAATTTCCTCCCAAATAAACAGCTGGAGCAGGAAAACAAAAGAATGCTTTAAAAGATAAGTAATCTTGTGGTAAAGAGGATAAGCTTTATTAAATAATTGAAGTGTTAATTTAAAACATTAATGTTGAGTGGACAGATGTGCGTCTTGTGAACAAGTTAACTATCCATTACATATATTTATCCTGTGCAAGTACTGTTTTAAGTGCTTTATATTTAATACTCATCACAATTCTATGAGGTAGATAATATTACTATCCCACTTTACAGACAGGGAAGCTGATGCACAAACAGGTACGTATATGGTAATATACTGTATATTAGCATATAGCTAATATATGGTAGAGCTAAGAGTTGAACCCATGCAAAGAGGTTCTGGGATCCATGCACTTAAACACTGGGAGATACTGAAGTTTGAGAAGAAATTAAGGTTCAGTGATAGTGTACCATTTCAATGATATTTGGCACACTAAACTGTTTGTACTTGTGATGTGTCACATTTGCTGCGAAGCCAGGCCTTATTAGAATTTTGTTAGCCCAAGTCATGACCATCTATAGGACCAGTGATGCTACAAAATTAATAATAGTTACTATTTTCAAAGGAAAAAAACTTGGAATTTTAAATTGGAAAATTTTTGGTCTCCACATCTTCAATTTAAAAAAGGACTCAAATAAATTCCAATCATACATCTCATCCAGAAAGGACTGGCAAGCTTTAGCAACAAAAATCAGAGTCCACCCAGAATTCATAAGTTTGGCATTTTGAAGAAAATGCAAATTTTCTGCTATTTTATCCCACTCCCTTTGGCAAAACGAAGCTCCCATTCTTTAAAGTAATTATCTTTGCCAACACTGCTTGCAGAATGTATGTAGAAATTAAGAGAAATGACACACAGACAACATTGTTAACATAACTGAAGTGACTGTGGGATAAAGGCAGATGACTATTAGCAAGTATATATTTTAAAAATTTAGACATTCAAAACAGCCACATTTTTCAGTTTTATCCTTTATGCTTTTAAAATTAACCTCACTTCAAAAAATCTACAAAGCAGTAAACCTGAATTAGAAGTAGTTTATTAAAGGGAATTTAGTAGCATCAGCCTATATGTATACCTTTTCTGTGTACTATGAATATAGGGGAGAAAGATGATTTTGAAAAACAAATTTAAAGTTCTGCTGTGTAAGGAGTTATTTTATAGTATTTTTTGTTGTCAAACATACATTACATAATATTTATCATTTTTACCATTCACAAGTGTAGTATTCAGTGACATTGAATGTGTTCACAATGTTGTAAAACCATCACCACTATCTAAACCTAAAGCCTTTTCATCTCTCCACCAAAACCTCTACACATCAGGCAATCTCCCCCTCTTCCGCACCAGTCCATGAGCCCTCTATTTCATTTTCTGTCCCTATGAATTTGATAGGTCTAAGGTGATGGGTATTAAAGAGGGCACGTTCTGCGTGGAGCACTGGGTGTTATGCACAAACAATGAATCATGGAACACTACATCAAAAACTAATGATGTAATGTATGGTGATTAACATAACAATAAAAAATTTAAAGAAAAAAAGGTCTAAGTATTCTAGAAATGGCATTGTTGACTTTTTTTTTCCCCCTTTTCTGAAGAACCACCACGCTATTGTTCACAGTGGCCACACCATGTTACATTCCCGTCAGCAATGCCCAACGGTCCCAATTTCTCCATATCTTCATCAGCACTTCTCTTTTCTATTTCTAAAATGATAGCCATCCTAGTAGGTATGAAGTGATATCTCACTGTGGTTTGATTTGAACTTACCTCATTTCTACGGATGTTGAGCATCTATGCATGTACTCTTGGCCATTTGTATATTTTTTCTTTTTTAAGATTTTATTTATTTATTTGAGAGAGAGAGAGAGTGAAAACGAGCAGTGGGGGGGGGGAGGGGCAGAGGGAGGGAGAAGCAGGCTTCTCCTGAGCAGGAAGCCCAATGTGGGGCTTGATCCCAGGACACCGGGATCATGACCCGAGCCAAAGGCAGACACTTAACCGACTGAGCCACCAGGCACCTCACCATTTGCACATCTTTGAAGAAATGTCTATTCAAGCCCATCGCCCCTTTCAATTGGCTTGTTTGACTTTTTGTTGTTGTTGAGTTGTAGGAGTTCTTTATAGACTCTGAATTTTAATCCTTACCAGATATATGATCTGCAAATATTTTCTCTCATCGAATAAGTTGTCTTTTTGCTTTCTTGATAGTATCCTGTAATTGTACAAAATTTCTTAATTTTGATGAAGTCCTAATTCCCTTTTGAGATTATTCAGTGCTGGAGTAGAGAAACACTGCCGATGTTTGCATGTTGATCTTACACCATACAAGTTGCATGAATTTGTTTATTACATATAATAGTTTTTTTGTGGGTTCTTGGGATTTTTGCAATGTTAGATTTTTTTAGGATTGTCTGTAGGTAAGGTCCTGACCCTGGTAACCACTGATCTATCTTCCAACACTGTAATTTCATCATTTCAAGACTGTCACATATATGGAATCGCACAGCATATAGCCTTTTGAGATTGGCAGTCAATAAGGTTAGGTTCTGAATGCACCCCCTGCCCGACTTAGTGGGCTGTGGTTCAAATGTTAATTTGACTTTCAGAGACTTTCTGTGCTATGGTGGACTGCTCTGTTTGTGTGCTTTCCAGAGGCTAATTTGAAACTTTAGTGATTTTACACACTGTACTTCAGTTCTCAGATAATTTGCTGTGTGGATCCCAGGCAGTTCCATGCAAAAGTGCTTGGAATCTTCCCAGGATTTATACACATAAATTTAAGGAATCCCTTTCTCTGGCTCCTCCTTCTGGGTAGTTCTGTCTTCACTGTCTAATTCTAAGGGACTAAGATGTCACCTATTTGCTGTTTTCCACTTGGTGCAGGCCAGAATGGTAGACGTTGCCCATAGAGCCAAGCGGGCAGAAGGAAAGGCAAGGCCTCTCAGCTCATGGTACCACAGGGTGAGTGCGGTCAACAACAAGGCTGCACCTCACGTGCTTCTCAGCACCAAGAGAGGAGGAAGAGTTGTCTCTGCTCACATAATGGCAGGCTGGGGATGGTGGACAGGGCTCCATCCCACAGTCTCCATAATGACTAGCGAGGAGTGGAAGAGGTAGGCATGGGTAAAAAGTTCTGTTCGGCAGAGCTGAATTCTTTCTAGTCCTTAAGCTGTGACTTCGTCATGCTTCTGCCTATATTATTTTTCCTCGCACTGCCTATTGTTTCTTCTTCTTCTTCTTTTTTTAACCAACTCTTAAAAGGTTTAGGTCAGAGTTTATTTCCTGTTCATATTGCATTAACTCTAGCACTGCCACTGGGGCTAAGGGTTGCTTTATGAAATTCTTGAGAGAAGTTGACTTGTGTCTCTGGATTTAACCACATAAATGAACATAGAGAATGCTGCTTGCTTCTTGCGTGGAGATTTCTGGGGGCAGAAGGCCTGATAGAAGTAGAGACACAGGGATATTGATTCCTGGGAAAAAGAGGAAAGGCTGAAGCACCACTCCCAGACTTTTCTGCAGCCCAAGAAGGTACATAAAAGGACTCAGATGTTTCTGTGGTTCCATTTGAAGGAGCAGGGAAGGGGAGGAGACAAGAAGAGTGGACACCCGGACAGACAACTAGAGAGGACTTCTCTATCACATGAGAAGGTCATAGGTGCAGATGTCATTTTTATACTTGCTTCACTTAGCTCCAGCCACACTAGCTATCTATCTGCATCTTGCATGTGTCACAGTCTTGCAAGACTTAGGGCTTTTGCACTTACTCTCTCTGTCTGGATTGCTTTGGTTCCTAAACTTTCACATGGCTTCCTGTCATTCAGATTTCTTCTCATTCAGACTCTCTAAAGTAGCCTCCTTCTCTGTTGTTATCTTTATTACCCATCTCCCTAATATTATCTTTAAGACTGTATCTGGATAACATTAAGAAAACTCATTAAAATATTAAGCTATTAAGTTCAGTGTATTGGTTGGCGAATAACTCATTTGAAGCATTGGGAACTTTTCTGCAAATACAGAATTAACATAATGGACTGGATATTTTGACATATATTGACATAAAACAACTGTAGATTAAAGAACTAGCTTGATTCATCAATTTAGTGAGACTGTTCAATTGTGCTTTTAAAAATTCATTAAATTGTCCAAGTTGACACATTGACAGACATTTTAGTTATACTAATAATATTCAGGTAGATTCTGATTTCAAAGACTTAGAGTTGACAACAAAATACAGTCAATTCTCATTATTTATGGTAGTTATATATTATAAAGTTACCTTGAGCACTAAATTAGTGAATATTGAATTATTACTCCTAGGGGAAATGCACGGTGAGGTTTCTGTGAGTCTACCATCAAAACAAATTAACAACTGACCAACATTTAACCTTAGGTGTCTTTAACCACACCTAATTTAGTATACATTGTTGATTCATTAACATTGAATGCATGACCCACAGCACTATAACTCATGTCTGAACAAAACTTTTCTAACATGTATTTTCCCCTTAAGGCGTATTACAATCTTCTTGTGCTTGGAAATGCTAGAGAGCCCTTCAGCAATATGCACAGGGGCCATTTTAAAGAGCAAAATCACCAACAAACAGCACACATGGAAAATGTGGCACTAAAGAGATTGTGAAAAGGACACACTTGTTTACAGTATGAGATCTGAAACAAGAAGGCAGAGCACTGCCTTTGACCTCAGCTGATGAAAGGTGTGTTGGGTGACTAAAATTTTTTGCAGTAGTGAGCATGTCTGTGAATGATCATGAAACCATGATGGGTATTGATTTGGGGGTACAAAGAAATTTTAGTAAGTAGGTTGATTGGCAAATACAACATGCGTGAATAATGAAAATTGACTGTATGAGCTTTAAATCTAGGGTCCTGAAGATCCCTGAGAAAGGAAGACTCACTCATAAATTACTTAAGAAAAGCAGATAATTTGACAGTCATGCTTGACTATACAATCATACTTATTTAACAAATGTTATAATAATTTCAGGTATTAATAACTTGGAAGATTCCTGTAAAGTCTCCAGCTCCAGAAGTCTCCAACTTCTGAGTAACTTTAAATGCAAGAAAATCCAAAAGATCTACAAGTTAGGTAGGGGTACCATTTACACTCTCATGTGTGGGGGAAAAATATTCTTAGGAACACTAGTGTCAGAGTGGGAATTTCTTATTTTAGATTTCTACAGGATAATTGTTATCAGCTGATGTCAATTAAAAAATTGAAGACAGATTTTTTCTTTCAAAATAAGAGAAAATCATTTGTAAATAAAAAATAAAACACTAATTAAAATAACAAGTGTTCAGGAAGAAACTGTACAGACAAATAATACAAGCCTAAAGTCACCACTGAATAAAGAGACAAAGGTCACAATTTCTGATTACAGAAATTAACAAAAAGAGGCTCTGTTTGCTAATGACGAGAGAGCTTGGCATTCAATGTTAAATGTCATAACCTTTGTTTCTCTTTTTTTTTGTGCTGGTTTCAATTGGTACAGCATGTCATCTGTAAGGAATATCAATGCTTTTGACTAAAAATAGAACTCTTAAAAATGTTTTTTCTTGAATATAAATTTGAAAACAGCCAGCCATTTAGAAAACTAAAATCAAGGTCTTCAGGCAGGACTTAACGTTATTAAAATCTGCTACACAATCTCTTGAAACGAAATGCGAGTTTTAAAATTATTTTTGATAATTGCAAAAAAAACAATTCATCTGCTTTGAAGAAGAAAACCCCAAAGGGACATGTAAAAGAAATCAAGAGACTATTTGTCTGATCTTGGCCAAACCACGTAGGTTCATCCAAAAAGTTAGGGAGGAAATGGTAAATGCTAGTATTTACAAGTAATTGCAAAGTGCTAGACACTGTCCCAGTCCCTGCGATAGAGGTCCCATTATTTCCACTGACAGATCAAGAAACCAAGGCACAGAGAGGTTAAATATCTTGTCATTTTGCACAACTCAGAGGTGGCCAAGAGGGGTTGGCAAGCCAGGCCATCTGATTTCAGAGCCCAAAGCACTCGATGCTGCCCCCTTGTGAGGTGAAATGCCATTTCGACACGTAGAAGAAAAATTAGTATGAAAGTATTTTTTTTAAATGATTAAGTGTTACACACAAGGTAGAAAACATGTGACAATTGTGAGCCCTATTGAATGTGAGGTGACTTTGGAGACGTTCAGAATCCTGTAAGGACATATAATCTAGCCTTACATGTGGCATTCAAACTGAGACCTGACAGATGAATACAGACTAGCCATAAAGTGCGCATGTGTGTGAGGTGTGTATTATTCCTGACAAAGAAAATCAGTTGTGAAAATGTCCTGCGATGGAAAGGAATCAAAGGAAGCCAGTAGGACTGGAGTTTAGTGTACAAGTCACTGCTGTTGGGGGCAGTGATGGATAAAAAGGGGCAAAGTGTGCTTAAACTAAAGTGTATTTTACCTACAATTTGCTTATTTGATACAGTGAAACACTAATACATAGGATAGAAATCTTTCTGTCATCAAACACTATTGTTTTTCATGTTCGAGGCAGACAGGCTCAGTGACTCTGGGTGTATGAGTCTTGTTACCTTTTTATTTCTAAAACAATCACATATGACACTTCATACACTATAAATATCAAGTGTTTTGGGCTCAAATCTCCAGTAAAATGAACTGGATGATTCTTAAGTCTTAGAAAAAATGGATTTAGCTCAACGAGCTGAAAGCTAACTGAGCGGACTGCTTTGACCTTTGTCCCCCCTATGTACCTGTTATTCCTCAAATTGTGGTACCTATATTCCTTGGGTAAGTGGAATGGTATTGGGGATACACAAAAGTTGAGGAAAAGAAATTCTATTTCTTTAACACTTAAAATGTCACATTAACTTCAGTCGGAAGGAAAATCAGCAGATTGTGACCAATCTCCAATTTATTTGTAAATGTCCGTATAACAAATACACTTTGTGTTCAAAGAGTAATTAGAAGATTTACTGTTTTGTTAGTGGGGAACCTTATCGCTTGAGCCCAATGGTCACCTTGTTTGCCATTATTTACCACTGTAAATCCATCTACCATTGCAGGAAGAAAAGACTAGATTTAAAGCACCAGAGCTACATGAAAAGGGCTTGCCCAGGAGAGCAGAAAATAACTACATGGGTGAAGTTTGAAAGAATTAAACCGCCGCATTCCTGAAAGACAAGTTTGTCACTCAACAAATCAGCAGTCTTTTTACTCTTGATTACATGAACATGTATTTTCTCCTACAAATTCGTTTAATTACCAACCATAATTTTCTTCATCTCATGTTTATAAACATGCTTGATGTTGGGACTTTCCTGATGAGATAAAAAGAAAAATTCTGAGTGCTTTCTGTGTGTGATTTTGGGTTGTTTTTCACTGATAGCTTAAAGATGTAGTAGTCTTTATGAATTTATGGTCTCAGTTGGGAATGTGGCTCAGTAGCTAAAAACAGGAATTTTGTATATAACTTTGAAATCAGTAAAATGCAACTAAGTAAAGAATCAACTGAATGGTGGAGAGCTGTGGCAGGCAGAGAACGCTGTGATGGTGAACTGCCCAAAGTGAGCTCAAAGATGGTGCTACTCCAACCTTCACTGATAAATTGGTAGGAAGCAGCAAAAGTCAATGTGAAGGCATAAGGCATATGCAAATATTTATAGGATTATTTAGTGTTATTATAGAGATACAGGTATATCTTAATTTTGGTGTCTTGCTTGAGAAAATATGGAGGATGATACATAAAACCATCACTTTCAAATCGCCCTAAAAATCCATCCATGCAAATTTGAAGGGAAATGGCCAGAAGTTTTTAAAAGGAATTTCAAAAAAAGAGTAGTATTGAGTAGTAAGAAAAAAGATAAAATACAAAATTGAATAAGAAAATAAAGATATTCGAATCTTTTTTTGAAGTTATTTTATTTTGTAATTATCTTGGATGGTGAAGATTAAGAAAGAATAAAGAAATTGACAAAGTCATGAGATATAAATATGAGCAGATATGGTTTTAACAAATGATATATTTAAAATATTTAAAAGCTATGATTAAAAAGCTACTTAGGAGATTGAATTATTTCTTTCAGGTGTAAACCTTTTACAATTTTTATTAAAAAATTATGACACTCGATATAAAAATAAAAATAATACTGATTACAGCAAACAGCTGAAAAAGAAACAATGTTGTCATTTTGTGTTTATCTTCCAATTCAACCTTCTGTGCTATATACACTAATAGAAAGATATATATGTAGAATTGATCCTTATTAAAATTGATCAGCAAAGAGAATAAACAAAACAACAAATTGGTTCATTGAAAAACAACAAAAATAATAATCCCTATTAAAATTGATCATGTAAAATTGTAAATTACCAACTTGAATAATGAAAAGATGCACAATGTTAAGATCCTACTAAAAAATACTTTAAAAATATTTTTATGAAACGGACAAGTTCTGAGAAAAACACAACCTATAAAAACTGACAGAAGAAATTGAAAATTATAAGAGTCATATATCAAAAAAATTGATTAATTATTCTCCCACAAAGAAAACTCCAGTGCCAGAAATCTTTACTAGTACATTCTTCCAAACTTTTAGGGGAAAAAAGCACAATCTTATACAACTCTTTCATAATTAGAGAATATTATTTTGAAAGGATATTTTTCTCCATATACAATTTAGGTTGTCTGTAGTTTTCTTTTTGTACTTTAAGATGGCATCTAATTGTCTTTTGGCTACCATATCTTTTTTTGAAAGTATACTAAAATTCATATCGTTGCTCCTTTGAAAGTCATGTGTTTTTTATTCTCTGGCTCCCTAAAATATGTTTTATTTCTCTTTGAATTTTAAATTTCAGCAAGTTAACTATTTTTGTCTAGGTATAGTTTTCTTGATTAAACATATTAAATATGTAGCTTTTGGAAAATTCTCAGCCCTTATCTCTTCAGATATTGTTTCTGCCACATTTTCTTTTAAGCCTTCTTTTGGAGTACCATTTACACCTATGTTAAAACTTTATTTTCCCTCTCAATTATTATGGTATTTTCTCTGTTTTCCATCCTTTGTTCTGTCTGTGCATTAGTCTGAGTATTTCTTTCCTTTTTTTTTTTTTTTATTTGTCAGAGAGAGCGAGCACAAGCACGGGGAGTGACAGGCAGAGGGAGAAGCAGGCTTCCTACTGAGCATGCGGGACTTGATCCCAGGACCCTCGGATCATGACCTGAGCCAAAGGCAGACTTAACTGATTGAGCCATCTAGGCGTCCCTAGTCTGAATACTTCTTATTGATCTTTATTCAATCTCTCTATAGCAAGCTTTAATCTCCCATTAAAACCATATATTGAATCTTAATTTCAATTATTTTATTTTTTAGTTCTAGGATTTGCAGTATATATCTATATCTATCTATCTATATATATATATACACACCCACATATAATTTCTGTATATATATGCAAATGTCTTTGCATGTATATATACATATATACTGATTGATATGCATATATCTTTTAACTCTTTGTTTTATAGATGTTCTTTGGTGGTTTTAATATCTACATATTTTGTTAATCTGTTGTGTTTTTGGGGGGGGTGTAATATGGTCATACTACCTGATCTTCCAAGTAATTTTTTTATTGAGTGCTAAGTAATATGATGAAAAATTATATAAATTATTTAAAGCTTTAGATGAATTGATTCTTCCAGAGTCATTTATTTTGACACCAAAAGGCAGTTTCATAGAGAAAGATAATCTTAATCCATCTTGGTATTGAGCTGATTTTAAGATGAGCCTTAGTTTTAAAAACACTTGGCTCCTATGGTGAGCGCTGTGAATTTTGTAAGACTGTTGAATCACAGACCTCTACCTCTGAAACAAATAATACATTATATGTTAAAAAAAAAAGAAGACAAAGATAGCAGGAAGGGAAAAATGAAGGGGGGATAATCGGAGGGGGAGATGAACCAGGAGAGACTATGGACTCTGAGAAACAAACTGAGGGTTCTAGAGGGGAGGGGGGAGGGGGGATGGGCTAGCCTGGTGATGGATATTAAAGAGGGCATGTACGGGCGCCTGGGTGGCTCCGTTGGTTAAGCGACTGCCTTCAGCTCAGGTCATGATCCTGGAGTCCTGGGATCGAGTCCCACGTCGGGCTCCCTGCTCAGCAGGGAGCCTGCTTCTCCCTCTGACCTTTCTCTCTCTCTCATTCTCTCTCTCAAATAAATAAAATCTTTAAAAAAAAAAAAAAAAGAGGGCATGTACTGAATGGAGCACTGGGTATTGTATGCAAACAATGAATCATGGAACACTGCATCAAAAACTAATGATGTAATGTATGGTGATTAACATAACATAATTAAAAAAAAGAAAAGAAAGGCAAATAGATCACTAAAAAAAGAATACTTGGCTCTTTCTACTTGCTCCCAAGTTGTCATTCTTTAGCACCCAAGTAGAAGTCTAAAGGGGTCTCCTTCTTAAAAAGGCATGAATTTTAATTTTGGTCATTATAATCCAATCAAGCTACCTGAAGTTTTTCTCAACATCAAACTCTAGGTGTCTATTTATGATTCAGGAAAAGCTTTGAGGAGAAAAGTAGCACTGAATATTGGGCTCACTTCTGTACTCCCCTTCTCTCTAGGCTCTTGCTGTTTCAAGTCCTTGGTGTCTTGATACTTCTTCAATGTTGTCAAACATATTTTTAAAACATTTCATATGGTTTTCTAGTCATTCTTGGAAGGAGGTTGGTTTTCTAGAAGCAATTTTACCATCCCAGAAACAGAAGTGGCATTTTTATTTAAACACACACAGTGTCTATAACCATTTCTTTATTTACTCTCATAGTACCACTTACCTTTATCTTTGAAGATTTCTTTCTCTCTCAAAGACAAAAAGAGAAATCTAAGAGCAACCGGAGCAATGGTACGGATTCTATAAAAAAAGAATGAGACTAAGAAGTTTTTGGAACAACAAAAATAGGTCAAAAGATGGTTAATTAGTGTTTCAGTTACTATGGCTTCATAACCAATTGCCATAAAACTTAGTGTCTTAAAACAACCCATTTATTGTGCTTATAGAGTCTGTGGGCCAGGAATTTGGAAAGGGAATAGGGCCAATGGCTTGTTTCTGTTCCAAGATGTCTGGATCCTCAGCTGGGACAACAGACAGCTGGGGTTACTCCACAGCTCAGAAATGGAGTCATTTAGAGGTGTCTTCATTTATGTGTGTGTTGGCCGATTCTGGCTGTTAACTGGGACCTCACCTGAGACTATGGCCAAAGTTTGTGGTCTCTCATTGTGGCCTATATTTCCTCAGATGGCCTCAGCGGACTTACATTTCTTGAATGGTCACTCAGAACTCACAAGTAGTGTATCTTTGAAAAAGGTAGAATTTGCATGAGCTTTTTCAACTTGTATTGGAAGTTATGCTGTCTCGTTTTTCCACAGTCTATTGGTTACAAGTGAGCCACAAAATTGCCAGATTTGGTGTGAGGAGGAGGGTAGCATAGATCCCATTTCTCAACATGAGAGAGGAAAGGTCATATTGTAGAAGAACTTTTAAGATGTGAGATATTTTTGTGTCAAGCTTTGGAAGATATTGTCTGCCACAAGTAATAATTCTAAAGAGTGAAAACATAACCGATGCAATGTAAAAAACTGAAAAGAACCTAATTCTTAAAAGCCACTATAAAGACTTTTATTCACACAGAACCTGAGAGTTGACCATGAGCAGACCCATTGAAGGGTCTTCTATAAAATATACTTCAGGAAATTGAATTCAATATGAAGTGAACTGCAAAAAGCAATTATAAGCAAAGAAAGTTGTAAACATTTGAGAAAACCTAAAGAGCACAGAATGTAACAGCCGATGATAATTATAGCAAACAATGGGGAAGGGCAAAAACATTGTGGAACCAGAATATTGGACAGCAATACATTGGGAGAAAGAGGTTGATTGGAGTTAAAATGTTTTCATTATTACCCATAAGGAGGGAAGGGATATAGATTATCTCTGAATCAAACATGTTAAAGAAGCAAAGGAAAAGCACAACATATAAAGAGCATAATATTGTATGGTAGAAAAATGCAAATATTATCATTTATAACAAATGTAGGGGGATTGAATTCCCTGACTAAAATATAAAATTTAATTACAAAATAAAATTTATTAGTGACATTAGTTGAATGTTAATTATATACAAAGATTAAAAACAAAGGAAAGGTTGGAAAAGATATACTACATAAATACTAACCAAAAGAAAATATTTAGTTATTTTATTATTAGAAAAAAGTTGAGGGTCACCTGGGTGGTGCAGTCGGTTAAGTGACTGAATCTTGGTTTCGGCTCAGGTCATGATCTCAGTGTCATGAGACTGAGCCCCTCGTCAGGCTCCACACTCTGTGCCGAGTTTGCTTGAGATTATCTCTCCCTTTCTCTCAGCCCCTCCTGCTCACGCTCTCTCTCTCTCTCTCCCTCACTCTCACATAAATAAATAAATCTTTTAAAAAAGTTGATAAGAATGTTAACAGGAATAATTCATCACAAGAGTAAAGCAATACATTTTGAACCTTCCTTAATGACATAACTTCAAGATACATTAAAGGAGAAATTGACAGAAATAGAAGGAAAACCAAAAACTTACAATCGTAGAGGGAAGATTTGCACATCTTTTTTTAAGAGGGAGAGGAGCAGATGGATTGATGAATCAAGATATCTAAAAATAAGTAAGAACATAAAGAATATAACAAGTTTGTTACATCGTTGATTTATGGGCAACAGTATGGATATTAAAAAAGTGTTGAGTGAAAAATGTTAGCTGCAAAAAGGTATGAACAGTATGATTTGAAATACTTTTGAGAATAAATGAGTGCTATTAATACTATGTTAGAACAGTGAGTGCAACCAGACTCCCTTGAGCAAACTAGGATGTAAGTTCTCATTAAATATTATACTATTGTTGGAAAATTTTTAAGTGCACAAAACAGCACTCTAGAAACATATTTCATGCATATGTCAAAAAAACATAACAATATTCTGGGCGTGAGGAAGAAGAGAGGGATGAGGGAATTGGAGTTTATCATGTGTGATAGGCAGGATAACGCCTCCTTACCCTCCTGGATTACACGGGAAATGGGAATTCAGATTGCAGATGGAATTAAGGTTGCTAGGCAGCTGACTTTATGATAGGGAGATTATGTTGGATTACCTGGATGCACCCTTGAAGAAGAGTCCTTAAAAGAAACAAAGAGAGGTGGAAGAGGATGTCAGGGTGATGTGAGAAGGACTAGACCCATCGTTCCTATCTGAAGATGAGAGGAGACTATGAGCTAAGGATGCAGGCAGCCTGTAGAAACTGGAAAAGGAAAGAAAATGAATTCCTTCCTAAGTACGTCCAAAGGAAGTCAGCCCTGCCAGCACTTTGATTTTTTTTCCCGGTAAGACCCATGTCAGCTTTCTGATCTCCAGAATAATAAATAATAAATTTACACTGTTTCGGCCACTATGTTTGTGGGACATTATTATGATAGTAGTAAACACTAATTAATGTTTTATTTCATTAAATAAGGTGGAAGTATAAAACCTGTGACGTGGGTACATGAGTCTCTTTACTTTATGTATATTTAAGCAACCCACAATTTAAAATTGAATAAAAATATACAATATACTTATATATTTTGTGTACATATAATCTGAATATGATTGATATAATTTTTTACTTAGTCTTCATGTAGTGTGAAGTCAAAGAAATAGCAGTTAGCAAGAAAAAATATATGTGTATATACTGGAAGCAAGACATATGTAAAATTGATACATTAATTTTCTGACAAATCTCTAAAGTTGGAAGAATGTTTGTATATGCTGGAGGTTTGGGGAAGTACTTTTTGAATACATGGCCAAACAGCTTAAAATTCCTCTTTCCCTGTCACTGTCCTCAACAGCAGCTGCTTCCTAACACCCCTCCTCACATACCCTTAACTTAACCCTCAACCAGGAAGTTTTCCTTTCCTCCATCCGACCTGGGTTGTTTTCCTCAGTCCTTCTCCCCTTTCTTTCTATCTCAGTTATTTTTTCTCTTCGTGATTTCTGTTCCTAATTTCCCAGTGTTCCTGTTATGCCTCTTAAAATTCCATACTTTGCTGGAATTCTCCTTAGGTTGGAAAAAAGATCAACTGAGAAGATGATGTCATCCTTCTCTAGTGGGTGTTTCAGTTTGCTAGGGCTGCAGTAATAAAGTGCCACCAACCCGGTGCCTTCAACAACCGAAATCTATTGTCTCACAGTGCTGGAGACTGGGAATCTGAGGTCATGGTGTCAGCAGGGATGGTTCCTTCTGAGGGTTGTGAGGGAGAATCTATTCCATGAGTCTTGCCTAGCTTCTGGTGGTTTGCTGGCAATCTTCGCCATTCCTTGGCTTGTAGAAACATCACTCCATTCCCTTCCTTCATCTCTACCTGGTGTTCTCCGTGTGTGTGTGTGTGTGTGCGCGCGCGCGCGCCCAGATGTCTCCCTTTTATTTTTTATTTTTTTTTTAAAGATTTTATTTATTTATTTGAGAGAGAGAGAATGAGAGATAGAGAGCACGAGAGGGAAGAGGGTCAGACGGAGAAGCAGACTCCCCGCTGAGCAGGGAGCCGGATGTGGGACTCGATCCTGGGACTCCAGGATCATGACCTGAGCGGAAGGCAGTCGCTTAACCAACTGAGCCACCCAGGTGCCCGATGTCTCCCTTTTATAAAGAGAGTAGGTATATTGGACTAGGGGGCCCAACTTACTCCAGGATGACCTCATCTTAACAAATTACATCTGCAAATACTCTATGTTCAAATTAGGTCAATTTCTGGGGTACTGGAGGTTAGGAACTCAACATACAAATTTTCTAGGGAGACACAATGAACTTATAACAGTGAATGAGAAATGAAGAAGTCTATGGAAACTCATTTTTTTAATCAATTTTGTTCAAAAAGATATATTCTCCCTGCCTAATGTTCTGGAAGGATAACCCAGAAGAATCTTTCCAATGGCTTCTCATAGAACAGGAAGGAGTAGAGTAAAAGGAGGGTTTTAAATTTTAGTCTATAGTGTCTGTTTGAAAGTTCTAGAGTAATGAACATATAGTCATGTGTTACTTTTTATTTTATTTTATTTTATTTTTTAAAAGATTTCATTCATTTATTTGAGAGAGAGAGAATGAGAGACAGAGAGCACGAGAGGGAAAAGAGTCAGAGGGAGAAGCAGACTCCCCGCTGAGCAGGGAGCCTGATGTGGGACTCGATTCCGGGACTCCAGGATCATGACCTGAGCCGAAGGCAGTTGCTCAACCAACTGAGCCACCCAGGCGCCTGCATTACTTTTTTAAATTTAAGGTTTTAAAGAGATTATTTAGCAGGTATTTTCCAAGGATAAATACTTATCAAAAATATATTTTAAAAGATTTTATTGTACATGATTAAATATTTGCAAAGAAAATAAAACTGAATGTTGAACAGTAATAGTGGGTATAGAGGATAAGGCTTAGGGAAAAAGGGCTCCTTGGAGTAGGGTCCCTGTCGTTATCTGTCAGCAACCGAAGGTGTTGAAACCATTGTGTGGATGTTGGGGAGGAGAGAACTCGTTTCTCTAAGGTCTTACTGCACTTGGTCAAAATTTATAAATATTTGGTCTTATCAAAATGATCCAGAAGGGTTGAAAGCATGCGACATATGAAGAATCAAGAAGCGGTCAGTCACAAACAGCAAATAATTCTAACTGGATTGATAAATTAACTGGATGTGTCATGGATTTGTTAATTTTAGAAGGGTGAACTGCAGTTTCTCTCCCCCAGCCAGCAAAATATGCTTTTAAAGGAAAACTTTTGATTACAGTTCATTCTTTCACTAATTAAAAGATGTCAGCACCTCACCTAATCCCTGCTTTGTAGGAATATTCTTGGATAAATCTTGTATTCTTCCCTGGGTCCTGAGTTTTATTTCTTAGCTCTTGGACTTCAGCATGCAGGTGGTAATCAAGACACTGGGCTCTGCTTCTGAATACTGTAAGACAAGCCTAGCCTCCTTCTAGGAACTTTGTTCTTGACTCCGACCACTCTGAATAAAGCCTATTTCATCATGTGTGTGGTTTGCAAACATTTAATCAGCCAACAATATTTTATTTTTAATTTTTTCCTAATTGCTGCTGACAAGTATCTTCCAATTCTTTTGCCACAACAAAATTTATGCAAATAGTGAAGATCTTTACCACATTGCAATCTTCTGGGTAGTATTTTTAAATGTTAGCACTAAATAGTAGCAGCTTATAATCATTTGTGTTCTTGGGCTAGTTTTTTTTTCTCTACCATGATTATTATCTTTTTCCCCATCAGCAGTATTTCTCTTCTTCATTATTTTCAGTATAAACAATGTTTTTTAGATGTTTATTACCTTTTAATGTGATTAATTTACCTTCATAGATAATACATGCCATAATTCATATTTAAAACTAACAAAATGGAACTTAATGAAAGATAAGTCTCCTGCCCACTCGGTACACCAGTTGAGCAATTCAACCTCACCTTACAGGCAAACCGTATTGCCAATTACTTATGTATCCTTTCAGAGATATTGCAGATAAGCATTTTTATGTATATGCGTTTAACTTCAAGCAATGGTATACCTTACATAATGCCACAAAATCTAGCTTTTCTCTTCTGACAGTGTGTCTCCCTGGGTTGGGGATTCCGTAGCAGTCCAAACATAGGTGCTTTTTTAAATTCTGTAGGGCTTTCACCGTCTTGACCTCCCTCATTTATTAAATGGTCCTATATTGATAGGCATTTAGGTTGTTTTCAATCTTTTGCTATTACAGAACAAAGTTGCAGTAAATATTTTGTACATAAATCTCTGAAAAATTGTTGAAATACAGTGGCAGGATAAATTCTTGAAGATAGAATTTCTCACTAGAAGAATGGGTACATTTGTAATACATAATAGATATAGATAGATGATAGATAGATATTGCCAAATTTACTCCATAGTGATTGAGGACATCACTTTTTAAAGAAAAATATTTTCCTTTAGGAACCAAAGAATGCTCAAGAATATCAGTGTATCTCAATGACAAAAACGGGACTACCATATACTTTTAAAGTGACTACATATTTTACCCAACATAGTTTAATTCCAGAATCCTACTGTGGGTGAAGTGGGGAGGAAGAGGCAGAAGGTTCCTTGTGGTATTTTGGTTTAGAGATTTTTTTGAGGGGTCATTTAAAAATCAAATCAAAATAAAGTTTGTAACCAATGTGAGTTTGGTTTGGTTTAAAAGAATCTAATTTATACAGAGGAGAAAGGAAAAACGAGTTTGTGGTTAAGTTTTTTCCGTAGTAGCTTGCTCATATTTAGTTATGACTTATAAGACATACAGACCATCATACAGTCTGACTCACACAGCCACTTGAACCTTAAGTCTAAAAGAAGGATATGCTCATTTTATCCACTTTCTAATATGAAAAAGAAGACACATTCTATCTTGTGTTTGGAAATTTGGTATTTTCAGGCTTTATGCCTCATCTGCTTTCCTTGCCTAACTTTCCAGAAAAACAAATGCTCCTATATTCCTTAATATTTTCTTAATACCCCGAATGTATTAGAACATATTTAAATACTCACTGGAGTGGAAACACTCCTTGATGAATATTTTATGCATTAAATGAATATCTTAAACTCTGATTGCCTACAGCACAATATGGGTATTAGCTATATATTTTTTTAAATGGAAGAATTCCTTAAGAAAAAAATGTTGTGAAATTCTAATAAGGAGATTCTATAAAAATTAACGGTCATTTTCCATCTCATAAACAATGTTTTTGAAGTACTTTAAGAACTTTTTTTCCCCTTAAGCTGCTCCCAGGGCTCTGGCCCATCCAATATGTTTTTATCATTTTCCAGCTTTCAATCAACCTCAAAATACTTCAACATTCTTTTTGTGTATCTTCAGAAAACAACCAATTCTCAGGTGTATACAGAGAACTTACTAAGTCTAAATTCCAGAAAAATACCATCAGACCCATAGGACCAAGTCATAAGGACTAATAAATACTTATTTGTTTCTTATGCCATGAAATAGCCCAAATTACTAATTGGAAAGGAACCCACACACATGCACACAAAAGCACTGTTTTTAAGCAACAATTTTTTTCTTCTTTGTCAAACAACTGGTGAATTAAACATTGCATATAGTTCAATCTCCCTTTTGATTAGCTTTGATTGTTATAAAAAGTCTTACATCTAACTTACATGCAAATTTGCAAAGTTCTAATACATGTAATCATGTATAAATACAACATATGCAATGTATATGTGCACAATAAAGACACTTTATATGTCTTTTGTAACACATTATACATTTTCTTTCTTTACACCGATAATGAAAACAGAAGAGTAGAAATTCTTTTGTCCTTTATTTGACTGATGGTGATGTATGAGGTGACCTGCCTAAAGTCAAACACTGAATCCTCACAACCACTATATACCTATATCTATATCTATATCTATATCTATATCTATATCTATATCTATATCTATATATATCATGTGTAGAGTGGGTCAATAGCACTGAGTTTATAATAGTGAGTAGGATAGGTCAGTAAATACTGATGTGATATAAGGGCTAAGTTCTTCTTTTTCTTTGGAAAGAGATACTGTCCCAGCACCATTTGTTGAAAAAGCTATCTTTTCCCCCATTGAATTGTGCTTGCTCTTTTATTGAAAATCAACTGACCATACATGTGTAGAATATTTCTGGATTTTTAATTCCCTTCCATTGCTCTACATCTAATTCTCTGGCAAAACCACATTGTCTTGGTTATAGCTCTAGAATAAGTCTTCGCATCAGGTGATGTATATCTTCCGACCTTGTTCTGCTTTGTCAAAATTGTTTTGGCTATTCGAGGTCTTCCGCATTTTCACATAAAACCTTTAGAATCAACTTATAAATTTCAACAAAAACACTCCTGGAATTTGTAGTTGGATTCTGATGAATCTATAAATCAATTTGGGAACACGTGATGCTTTAAAATTTTGAGTCTTCCAATCTGTGAACATGGAATATCTCTTGATTTAGTTAGGTCTTCTCTAATTTCTCTCAGCGATGTTTTATTATTTTCAGGGTAGAGATTTCCCATGTATTTTATTAAATTGATCCATAATTATTTCATATTTTTGATACTATTATAAATGGTATTGTTATTTTAAAACATTAATTTCCAAATTCTCATTACTAGTATATAGAAATAGCATTAATTTTGTACATTGAATTTTTTTAAAGATTTTATTTATTTATTTGGCAGAGAAAGACACAGAGAGAGAGAGGGCACAGAAGCAGGGGGAGTGGGAGAGGGAGAAGCAAGCTTCCTGCCGAGCCGGGAGCCTGATGCGGGGCTCGATCCCAGAACCCTGAGATCATGACCTGAGCTGAAGGCAGACGCTTAACGACTGAGCAACCCAGGCGTCCCTGTACCTTGAATTTTTAATTATAACTTCACTAAACATAATTTTTTATGCTAGCACTGCATAGATAGCCACTCATCTGCCTGTGCCCAGAATCAATCCTGCCCACAGAAAATAAGAGCAATACTAAAGCGGAAGTGACAGCCCTGCTTTGGTGGTTTCTAGAAGTTGTTTCAGCTCAACTATTAATGTTTTTGACTTTTGGAAAAATTTGATCTGCTTCCCACTTTGATTAGACACGGAGGCCTTGGGATTCATCTTGGCATACTCTGCACGGCTCTGCTAAGTCTTTCCTGACCAAGCCCCAGTGGGCCTCATCTGTGACTAGAACTGTGCTCTTTTTAATACAACTCTCAACTTACAAGGCAAGGAAAAATGAACCACAAGCAGTGGCAAGCTCTGCGACAGTAAAACAAATGTTTTTGTATACACAAAATAAATGTACTGCTCATCTTTATAGTTAGAAACACACCCTGGGATGTAATAGGGTCGTTTTGAAAGAAGAAGGGTATCTTTAGACATAACAGACAGCAATTTATAACATTTCTGCTCATCACCATTGCAAAAAAATGTGTTTATATACATATATGTATATGCATGTACATCTGTTAATAAAATCTAAATGATGAAATTTTGGACATGAAATATCTAGAAGTGGCATGAAGGCTGTGGGCTGTGGGAAAGAGTGAATGTTTTAAGTGTGTATATGTTACATTTTGATCCTCAAAGATTTAAAGTTTGTTTTTAACCACAGTGAAACCAAGAGGTAATAGCCATGCATTTGGGTTTTCCTTGTAGCCCAACAATACACCCAGCTGGGGTTGTTTCTGCATCCCAGGGGCTGAGCACCCTTGCACATTTTCATGGGGTTCAGAGTCCATGTAAATACAGGCTATGTCAACAGGAGGCTCAGCCAGAGTGGCATTTGTGGCCTGGTGCCTCAGAAGGTCAGTGTTTAGCAAAACGCTCTAATTTTAGCTTTCCAAGACTCAAGCTCCCAATTTTGTAATCTTTCATAACTTTTTCCTGAAATTTCTTCACCAAGGAAGCAAAGAGAGCCTTCTACTTCCTTCTCAGGTTTCAAAGCGTGTTATTAGTGTGATCCACAAATCCCTGAAGGCTCCGTGGAGGCCATGTGCTGCCATTCCAGGGGACTCCTGCTGGAATTCTTCTGGGGGAGTTCACTGTTTCTGAGAAGAGACTTGGTTTTAATTTGTAAACCCGTTGCATATTGGGGTCCATTTTCCAAGATATACTTGGCCATCATATTTTCTGAGTTATTTGAGTGTTTTTGGATAGAAATCTGTCTTAAGTCTTCTTCATTTCCTTTGGGATAAAGTTGCTAAGAGATTGCAACCTCCTATAGTCAAAGTAGCTTCTAATTATAATTGGTATTGGATACACCTGATTCACAGAAATGCTCAATAAGTATTGGCTGAACTGAATTACATTAGGAAATAGAAACAAATATTACCGGGAGAGATTTTGTCCCTGTATAATCTTGGTTAAGATTCTTTACCACTTAGGGTCATTTTTTTATCTTGTAAGTGACATGGGAGTTTCAAACAGTATCTAAAATTCCTTTCATTTTTAAAATTCCACTTTATTATGCATTGGTAAATTGCAAAATATAGTTGAAAATATATAGATTTTATTTACATAAATATAAACATTGTGATGCTTCTTAAATTTTGACTAATTGTTAGGCTTTACTTATGCTTAATGAATATAGCCTGTGATTTTATGTTTGTGTCTTTTTCCCTACATGATGCAAAAATTAGTAGTTAAAAACGAAGATTCTATTACAACCATTTGTTTAGTCTGCTTTTCCCAACTAGCTTGTTATACGTTTGGCTGTTTGGGAATTGCCTAGTTGCACTAAGTTCACAGGTATGAAGCCGTATACAAAGACGTTTAAAAAAGGAGAATTCGAATAAATTGTGATTACATAAAATGCCATATTTTGTCAGAAAAATAGCTACTAAAATGAAAAGGTAAAGCTAAAATGTTTGCCCCTTCTAAGAAGGCACAATTGGCTGAGTGTGTTTATCTTAACTTGTCTAAACCAGTATAGTATTTTAAAAATCTTTAAGACCACTCCTCTTCTGTTTGTGAAGTTGTTTTCTTGGTGGAAAGCCATTTCCCCACTTAATTATATTTTTAAATTTGTCTGCTGTAGTGTTTTCCAGAGCATGTTTAATATTTGGGGCACAATAAATATGGGATAATAAATGTTTAAAATTTTTTAATGAGTCTATAGTGAAATAAGTTAGGAAAACACTGAATTAAATAAAATTGAACAGATTATGGCAGGGACTGCTCTGAAGCCTTAATACACTAATGTACATTATAAATACCCAAAGAGAGTAAACAGCAAGTGGAAATTTCCTGACTTACTTTACTATGGGCCTCTTTGGGGAGAGAAATATACCCTGTGAAAAATGCTACTTAGAAGATGATCAAAATGTTTTGATCTACAGAATTGTTAAGTGCTTAGGTAATCTTCTCACTACTTAAAAACACATTATCTTTTTCATCTACGACATACATATATTTGTGCAATATACACCGTCTAATAGGCTTCTTGGTATCAGTGAAAATTAAGATCTATTTCTCTTTTGATAGAAATGAACTTTTTGGGTAAATAATCTTCAGTATGTTGAAAATAGCTGGTTATGTACCTGTATAAAAATTCTTTCTTTATGCTCTCTCACAATCATGTCATGAAGTTCATTCCAGCTGTTAAATCTATGATTTTGACGTTTAAATAATTTCTGTCTAATAAATGATTTAAAACCAGTTCTAGTCTCCTTTTAAAGTTTGCTTTGACTGTAATCTTGACATGTTTCTGTAAGTGTGATTTTGCACATCTGGACACTGACATATTTCATTTTACAGTATTCAGAACTTTGGTCCAAACCTAAGTTGAACTGAAAGATTTATAAGTTACTTCCTTTATTAATAGTCCGTCCAGAAAATTGTTATGTTTTTCTTTTTTTTTTTTCTGCCTCTTTAAGGTTCCTTTTAAAAGTTTGATGTATATAGTGTCAGACACCCAGGTCAACCTAAGGCTAGTACATGATCATTGGTTCATAACCTAATGTATGTAATGAATTACCTAAGGAGTTTGTTAAAAATTTTAAGTTCTGGGGCTTTTCCCTAAGACATTTTGATTTATTTCATCTTGGGTGTTATATACTCCCAGACTGATTCTAATGTACTACCAGGCTTGAAGAACACTGTATTATACCTTACATGATAAATATTTTAAATGATGCTAAGCCAGTAATCCAGTGGAATGTGTCACATGGAGTGAAGGTTAGATGTGGAATTTTAAATTGTTATAAGATCATTTGTATTATCTCATCAGAGGTTGTAATTTCTAGAATTAATTGTTGGAATATCTGTATCTCTTAATCAGAATCTCTCTTATCTAAGAACTTTTAACAATCTCATGACTATAGAAGGATAGAAATTTTGTCTGGTTGAGAATGACAAGTCACCATTATAAGAGATTCATCTTAACTAGGTATTGACATATAAAAATGCAAATAATGGGGTGCCTAGGTGGCTCAGTTGGTTGAGCATCTGACTCTTGGTTTTGGCTCAGGTCATGATCTCAGGGTCGTGAGATCAAGCCCCACATGAGGCTCCTTGCTCAGCGGGGAGTCTGCTGGAGGTTTTCTCCTTCTCCTTCTTCTTATGCACCTCCCCCTGCTTGCGCTCCTGTGTGTGCTCTTTAAAAATAAATAAATAAACCTCAAAAAAAAATGCAGGGACACCTGGGTCGCTCAGTCAGTTAGGCATTTGCCTTTGGCTCAGCTCATGATCCCAGGGTCCTGGGATTGAGCCCCATGCCTGGCTCCCTGCTCATCAGGGAGTCGGGAAGTCTGCTTCTCCCTCTTCCTCTGATCCTCCCCCCACTAGTGTGTGCTCTCTCTCTCTCTCTCTCTCTCAAATAAATAAATAAAATCTTTAAAAACATACACATAATACTCTTCAAGCATTTTCCCTAACTGTTATAGGAAACTAGGAACTAAACTTCTCAGGAAAGAAACTTCCTTTTATTCACAGACCAGATTAGAACAACCTCTTTTTCATTTTCTGTAACCATTCTGTGTCTCAGTATCTTGTCGATAAATTGAAACTAATAATAATACCAAACTCATGTTACTTAAATGAGTCAATATGTAATATTTAGAACAGTGTTTGGTGCTTGGTAAAACAATTCATAAAAATTACTATTATTATTTTACATCATTCCAGTGATCTCCTTGTCTCTAGTCAAAAAGTAAGCTCAAATAAGATGGCAGAAGGTATTAATTTGCTCCTAATTTCATTCAAACTCCAATTAGCAGAAATGCAGTTACTATAAGCTTAACAACATCAAAATTTTGTCTTGGATACATGTAAACTATATGCTGATTTATCTTTTTTTCACATTTGTAAGGAGGTAAGATTTTAGGTTTTCAGGTCTGTATTTACCTATGCTATATTTTACATTGCACAGCTCAAGCTGTTATATATATTTATTCCAAATATTTACTTCACTATTGACTAAGACAGACAGAGGCACTATTATTTCTGATCTCAGATTAGTCACAAGAATTCTAGAATGGTGTTAGATATGGGTTTTGCTTGAATCTTGACATTGCATGGAGTTAATGAATGTGATTCTAGGATAATTTGAAAATGCTTAATTAGCTATACTATTCTGTTTTATAAATTCATTCTAAATTTTCATTCAAAAGTTGAAGAAATATCTTATTGTCATCCAGATTTCCAGCTACGTGGTACCTTGCTTTAGTAAGCTGCAAACTATAAATTATAGGATCTTACTCATTGAAACCTGCCTTGTAGAGAGAGTCTTATCTTAAGAAACATATCTCAACTTATGTGCTCTTTTCTCCTTTAAAATATGCTCAGAATTAATTAAATATTATCATTAGATGATAATCTACTCAAGATTAGAACTATATATTCAGACAGAACTGTGCCATTTTGCTCTTCCTTTTTTTTTTTATAAAGACATTTCTATATGCAAGTTAATAAACTAACTTCATTCTTTTGGAATGCTGAGGTTGAATACATTTTTAGTCATTTTACCTAATAAGGTGAACCATTCATATTGGGTCATTTAAACTAAACTTGGAGAATGATCCCAGAAGAGGCTCACAGTGTCAGAGTAACTCTCAAACCACAAGAAAAGGCTTGTAATCATTAATAATATGCTACAAATCTTAGATGAAATGTGATAAGGATATGTTTATCACTCCATAAGAGAAATATGTAACACAGACTTCTGAAATTGCAGTGTTTCATCAGAACTACCAGCTGCCAAGGACTACATAAACAGTTTCGGTGAGAGGATGATGACTTAATTGCTCTTATGGCCAACTAATCCTGGGTGTACCCTTATATATTCAATTACCTTTTGGGGATGAAGGTGAAATTTGAACACAATTTTAAGAATAAGCTCTGAATTTAGCTTTTCCTCAGTAAAAAGGCTCATTGTCAGTGCTGTCTGTCTTTGATAATTTCTAGGGCAAACCATGTTCCAACCATTAGTTTATTCCAAAATTTATTTTGTGTCTGAGGTACAGATTTCAACAAATTGTATCTTCCAACTAGATAATCTTATATTGATGATGAAGTTTTACTGCAAGTTCTCATGACAAGATGTATGAGATAGCTTTGGTATTCTTCCACATATATTATCAGGATTTTCAAATAACACTTATAATTTAATATTTTAAAACATCAGAGGTCTATTTGTTAAATGATGAATGGAATGTTATTTCTTCAAGTAGGAGAACTTAAGGGATGAAAGCATATGAAATAATATCTAGAAATAAAATATTAGAAATAATTATTTTCAGTAGATTAATTGTGAGATTTCATTCACAAGCAGACACATACACACACAAACACACATATACATACCAATGCTGAGGATTTATAGGTACAGTAAATTATGCAAAGTGGACATCTTTGATCTTGGTAAGGTAGGAAGCAGCTTACCTTTGAGTAGAAGTAGAGATAGTATGTCCCTATCCCCTTTCAGAGTCCATTCTCAAGGTCTTTCATGCAAGTCCACATCTCTCTGCCTGCCCATGCCTTTTTGATCAATGGATGTATGGAGATTATTCCAATTAGGGCTGGAACAGATTGATATTGTGATGGGAGTCTAATCAATAAAGTATCGTCAAAGACCATTTTTGTTTTGACAAGGTAGAAAATTTCCATTTTATTTATAATTTTGATATAAATGAGATTCCTGAATTCTTTAGTCAATTTTTTGTGCCAAAGATTTTGAAAGTGAGTTTGTCCTATTAAACTCGGGATTTCACTTTGTATTTATGGAATGAAAGATTCATATGATAAATGACGCTTTCTAGATCCACTTTGATGTCGATAGGATGTTTTTATTCATTTACTGAGTCTTAAGCAAGTTATCTTCAGACAACTATTCAAGTATGCAAATAAGACTTCAATCTCTTTTTTTTTGAAGGCACCTTCTTTCTCAGTTTAATCCTCTTGTCTAATTAACCAGAAGCATGGGTTAACAATAGTCCATTGACAACATGAGACTATATTGATAAAACTGCTTGACCAACTTCTGCAATTGTTCTTTCAATTAGTTCACATATGCTATTTGAAAATTTGAGTTAAATCGCCCCCTTTTATGTTTTTAATGACAGCCTTACTGAGTTATAATTCACACAACCTAAAATTCACCTATTTGAAGTGTACAATTCAAAATAATAAAATACCTAGGAATAAACTTAGCTGAAAAGATGAAAGACCTGCATTTGAAAACTATAAAACACTGATGAAAGAAATTGAAGCTGACACAAACAAATGGACAGATATTTCACGCTCATGGATTGAAAGAACCAGTATTGTTAAAATGTCCGTATTACTCAATCTACAGACTTAATGCAATCTCTATCAAAGTACCAACAGCATTTCTCCTGGAACTAGAATAAATAATACTAACATTTGTACAGAACAACAACAGACCCTGAATAGCTAAAGCAAGCTTGAAAAAGAAGAATGAAGCTAGAAGTATTATAATACCAGATTTCAAGATATACTACAAAGTCAAAGCAATCAAAACAGTATGATACTGGTACAAAAATAGACTCATAGATCAATGGAACAGAATAGACAGCGCAGAAATAAACCTACACTTACATAGTCAACTAATCTATAACAAAGGAGGCAAGAATATATGATGGGAAAAAGATAGTCTCTTCAACAAATGGTGCTGGGAAACCTGGACAGCTACATGCAAAAGAATGAAACTGGACCACTTCCTTATACCATATGCAAAAATAAACTCAAAATAGATTAAAGACCTAAATGTGAGACCTGACACCATAAAACTCCTAGAATAAAACATTAACAGTGATTTCTTTATCAGTGACTGTAGAAACATCTTTCTAGATATGTCTTCTTGGCCAAGGGGAAAAAAAGCAAAATTAAACTATTGGGATGACACCAAACTAAAAAGCTTTTGAACAGTGGAGGAAGCCATCAACAAAACAAAAAGACAACCTCCTGAGTGGGAGAAGATATTTATAAATGCATATCCAATAAGGGGTTATTATCCAAAATACATAAAGCACTTATGCAACTCAACCAAAAAAAAAAAAGGACATATTTCCAAAGAGGACATATAGATGACCAACAGACACATGAGAGGGCTAAACATCATTCATCTTCAGGGAAATGCAAATCAAAACTACAATGAGATATTACCATATACCTGTCACAATGGCTAAAATAAAAAACACAAGAAACAAATGTTGATGAGGATGTGGAGGAAAAGGAACTCTCATACACTGTTGGTAAGAATGCAAATTGGTACAACCCTTGTGGAAAATAGTTTGAAGATTCCTCAAAAATATTAAAATTAGAATTACCATATGATCCAGTAATTCCACTACTGGGTATTTACCTGAAGAATACCAAACAACAAAAACAACAACAACAAAACCCCCAAAAAACCCCCAAACAAGCCCTAATTCAAAAAGATACATGGACTGCTTTTTTACTGCAGCATTATGTACAATAGCCAAGATATGGAAGCAACCCAAGTATCCCTCCACAGATGAATGGATAAAAAGTGGCATATATGTAGTGGAATGAATACTACTCAGCCATAAAAAAGAATGAGATCTTGCATTTGCAACAACATGGGTGGACCTAGAGAGTATAATGCTAAGTAAAATAATTCAGATAGAGAAAGACAAATACCATATGATTTCACTCATATGGATAATTTAAGAAACAAAATAAATGAACAAAGGAAAAAAGAGACAAACCAAAACACAGACTCTTAAATATGGAGAACAAACTGGTGGTTTCATAGGGGAGATGTGTGGGTGGGTGAAGGATGAAATAAAGGGGATTAAGAGTACACAAACACATACACACACACACACACACACAACAAAACAAAGTGTACAATTTAAAAAATTTTAATATATCCACAGAGTTGTGCAACTATAACCCAAATCAATTTTAGAACAAATCCATCATCCAAAGAAGAACCCTGTACTCATTAGCAGTTACTCTTTATTTCCTTCCATCCCACTCTTTCCATCCCTGATCCTAGGTAACCACCAATCTACTTGCTGTTTCTATGCATTTGCCTATTCTGGACATTTCATATAAATTGAATCGTACAATAAGTGGTTCTTTGTAACTGGCTTCTTTCATCTAGCATGTTTTGAAAGTTCATTCATGTTTTGGCATGTATACGTTTATTTTTTTATTCCTGAATAATGTTCCATTATATGGAAAGACCACATTTTGCCCATTCATGAACTGACGGACATTTGGGTTGTTTCTACTTTTTGGTTATTACGAAAAACATTGTTGTCAACAATTGTATACAAGTTTTCGTGTGAGCATATTTTCTTGGATATACATCCAGGGGTGGAATTGCTGGGCCATATGTTAACTCTACACTTAACATTTTGAGGAATAGCCAGACTATTTTCCAAAGCGGCATCATTTTGCATTCTTACCAGCAATATATAAGGATTCCAATTTCTCTACATCCTGGCCAACAATTGTTATTATCTGTCTTTTTGGTTATAGCCATTCTGACAGATGTGAAGTATTATCTCATTGTGCTTTTGATTTGCATTTCCATAATGATGATGTTTATCATCCTTTCATTTGTTCATTGGCCATTTGTGATCTTCTTTGGATGAATGCTTATTCATATCTGTTGTCATTTTTTATAGGGTTATTTCTTTTATTATTGTTGAGTTATGGGAGTTCTTTATATAGTCTACATATGAGCCCCTTATCAGATATATGATTTACAATTTTTTTTTTCATTCTGCATGTTGGCATTAGCCCGAATCCTGGAATAGGAAGACACCTGGAGCAGAGTGATAATAGTCCACCCATGACCATTGATGCCTAAGCCACCAAATCCATCCTTATGACAATTTTGGTAGGTAAACTAATCAGTATGTTTTACAACTGTTTTTGAGATGAAAGGACCCTAAACAAAGGATAGAAGCTAAAAATAGAAGATTGAGACCTCTAAGTCAAAGTATAAGTATCAAGTTTATGTAAAAGATAAACATAAGACTTAAAAGATTTTATGTTTGTATTTGCCATGAAATCACAAATATGACCAGCTTTAAATTGTGAATTCGGTAGTTTTTTCTTCTGAGAAAACTTATTATCCCTTTAGAGTCCCCTGTTTTGATATATGTAATGTCTTACTTTCTAGCCATTGCTAAAAACCAAGACTCTTACTGCCTTGAAATCTACCACTCTCAGGTCATTTCTTGCCCGTATTACTATTTCTTCATCAAAACTATTTGGATATATGTCACATTCACTCAGAAAATCACTTTTTTCTTTCTAATGGGGCTAAAAGCTTAACATAGATATGTAATTTATGCTGCTAGATTAATGGAAAGGACTAGATTCTTGAACCTTCATTCTCTATTAAATAATTCATATTCTAAATTATGATGCATGGTTGGCCATGATTTGCCTGTGTGCAGAATCAATCCCAGATAAAAAAGGTAAGAACAGTACTAAACAAATGTAATATAAAAGAGATAATTCAGATTTTGCAACTACAATAATTTCCCGATCATTGATTAATCAACAAATATACATTTGATAGTGTAAGGAACTGCATTTAGTGATTTTGGAGATGCAAAGGTACTTTGGAACCAAATCCCATTTATAGGAAGATTTTATCTGATTGCAAGCATGTAGGCAGTGCCCGTTTTGGCTATGCTTACTCTGTAGCCACACCAGTCAGAACATGAATGACTCTATGGGCTTATGTAGGCTCACCACGGTACAGAGTGGACATGTTTAAAATCACTTTATTTTTCAATTCTGTATAGTATGGAATAGTTCTCTGGGGTAATTATGAAAGACTTTTGATAGCCTAATTATGAGTAGGACGAGCAACAGAAGTGGCATAAGGAAGAAATCTCATTTACTTAAATGATGGAGCAAAATGTTCCCGAAGGACAGAAAGAGCCTAGAAATAATGAGGTGAGTACCCAACTATGATCAGCTGTTTGAAAAATAAATTCCATGAGAAAGGACAAAACAATGGGTGTTTTTAGCTATATAGAGAAGGTGGACATTTATTAATTGGCTGTCTTGGTGTTAGAAATTTTTTTTTACTAAATGTTGTTTAACAGGTTCTGTTCTCGAGTTGTCCATAAACTATGGCTGGATTCATTTTTAAGGTAGCATCATGGTCTAAAAACCTTTATGCCAGTTTCTGAGACTCCATTTAGCAGCTTTCCCTTGAAAAAGCCATTGGCAGAGACTTACTTTGGATAAATCAAATCACTCTTCAATACAGTCTAAAGAAATACATTCCTTAAATATTATTTTCATCATTAAGATATAAAAATACTTTTCCTGCTATGTCATGTAAGTGTATATTCCTATAAAACATCATTCTGCTGCTTATAATTGTTTTCATGAAAAGGTGTCTTTGGTGAGAGTCCTTTAAAGAATGGCTTAGATCACTAGAAATATAACTAAATCCCTTTTATTTATTATAAACATTAGAGCTAGTGTTTGAACTTTGGCAGACAGATGCTATAACATTCTGGGTAGATAGAGTATTTTACTGCATGCCTATGAACACAGGGTTGTTAACAACCTTCCATGAAACCCATATCCTGCCCAAAGGTTTACAATTCCTTCTCTTTTGAAATCCTGGTGAAGTCAGCAGCTGATCAGATTTAAATAACACTTTTTAACAAGGTTACTTCTCAGTGGCTAAGAATTCAGACACACAAATATGTTCTTGAATATGATTTGACTTTAATTAGAAGGTTGGACCTAATATATCTTGGTCACACATCAGTTTTATAAATAATAATTTTTTGTCGAAAGTATTTATAACAAATTTTATAATGGTTTGTTAAATTCCTGAGGTAATCTCCTACAACTCACCTCCATATGGAGAAGAGGTGCCTTTTATTCAATGAAAATAACTGATTAAGCTCCTTAACCTTCATAATCGCATGTTAAATCTTGTCTTTAATTATGGTAAGAAACTTCCCAGCCCCCGTGCCTATTGGAATATGTAATTTTGAAACACCGTTATCCAGATAAAACCTCAGAAAAATAAATGTCTTACAGATCTGATAATCTAAAAAAATCGTTAGTTGTGGTTGCCTGAGATTTTTTGTGAGATGCTCTAGAAATAAAAAATGATAAGCCTTAAATACTTTGAATCGACCTTGGTTAAAATGAAGAGAAGCCACAAATGATGAAGGTATCTAGTGTAAAAGCTTAAGAGTGAAACTGCTGTTTTGAAGTACTATACCAGTCATTACTGTTTTAAGCAAAAGGGAAGGAGAAAATTGGAGAATATTTTCACACCAGTGTCCATGAGAACAATAGCCAGCAAAAAGATTATTTTTTTTAAGTAAACTTTTGTCTTAGAATAGATTTGTATTTACAGAAAAGTTGGAAAGATACCACAGAGAGTTCTGTATACTCCTCATTCACCCACCTTCCCCTATTATTAACGTGTTCCGTTATTATGGTACATATGTCACAACTAAGAAGCCAACACTGGTATATTACTATTAACTAAACTCAACCTTTTATTCACACTATCTTAGCCAAAATGCCAAGAAGTGAGCCCCATGTTATTCAGATTGCATTAGATCTTCCCTCATGTCTTTTATGTCCCAGGATCGAATCCAGGGTATTATACTGGTCATTATTAGCCTTCTCTTGCTCTATGACAGATTCTCAATCTTTGCTTATTTTTGATGATTTTGACTGTTTTGACAAGTGCTGTTCAGGTATTTTTGTCTCTCACTTTCGGCTTGTCTGATGCTCTTCTCATGGTTAAAATGGGGTTATGCACCCTTAGAAGGGTCGCCCCAGAGGTGAACTTCCGTCCTCATCATATCATGTTGGGTGGTCCATATTCTCAACGTGACTTATCCATTGGAGTGAGGTTTTCTTTCACCACCTGGCTGAGGTGCTGTTTGCCAGGATTCTGTACTGCAAAGTTAAAACATCTTATTTTTTTTTGTATTAAATCTATATGTGTTCTGTGCAGCAGATATTTGACACTCTTTTTGGTTGTCCTATTCTTTGAACCCTCTTCCTATAATAAGAAATTTCTTACCTTGGGAGTTCGTGCTTGGCTGGGGTTCAAGACTGAAATGTGTTTCGAGCCTTCTTGAGGTAAGAATGAGAAATTCTTGTGGCAGCAATCATAGGTATTACGTCTCCAGACAGTGAGGGGATAGCAGAGGTCTAGCTTTAGAGGAGGCTGACATGAATTTGTTTATTTGTCAAAAAGGCTTAGGATACTGGTCTTGGTTTTCTCTGACAGACTGGGAAACTCATTTTAACAAATTCTTTCTAATGACAGAAAATCAGATGTTTCCTATAAAACATCATTCTGCTGCTTATAATTGTTTTCATGAAAATCACTTTATTTTTCAATGTGTGTTGTGTGTTGCTATTGATTTTTTAACAACAGGAAAATCCTCAAGTTGACAAATAATTTATGTTAAAAAGTAAGTGAGAACAAAGTCAAAGTTGACCTAATGATTATTTTATTCTTATGCCCTGGCATTCCATTACCGTTTTTGAGTGGTAGAAGAACATTGCCTCTGATACATAAGGGAGAGTGTTGTGCTTGTGAGCACTATCTAGTACGAGTCGAAATGAAAAATGGTTGGGCGCCTGGGTGGCTCAGTTGGTTAAGCGACTGCCTTTGGCTCATGTCATGATCCCAGGGTCCTGGAATCGAGTCCCGCATCGGGCTCCCTGCTCAGCGGGGAGTCTGCTTCTCCCTCTGACCCTCTTCCCTCTTGTGCTCTCTATCTCTCATTCTCTCTCTCTCAAATAAATAAATAAAATCTTAAAAAAACAAACAAAAATAAACCAAAATGAAAAATGTTTGAAAATTGTCAGCCTGTTGTCCCCTCCTTTATTTGTTCAAAATCTAGTTTTTCATGAAGTTTATGCTTTTGGACCACATCATATTAGATCATCATCAAACCATCTTTCCCAAATAGTACCTCAACTTTCATTGTCTTTCAGTTTTTATGAAAAGTTACTATAAGAATTAGAAATATGATTTCCATTTTGGCATTTTCTGTGTTGTATACACTTTTTCACAGTATAAATACTTCATTTTTATCTATACAGTGAACAGTTAAGAATAATGAAAAACTTTAAATGTTTTATTATTCTGAAATATAGATACACAGGAAGTTGCAATTAAATGGGAAGGCCCTTGCACTCTTCCCCCTGCTTCCCCCAAAGTTAACATCTTGTGTAGCAATAGTAAGAGACAGGGATTATTTTTATTTTATTTTATTTATTTATTTTATTTTTTTATTTCAATTTCTTAGTAAGAAATTGACATTGATGTAATCCCCGGAGCTTATTCAGATTTCTCCAGTTGTGCATGCTATCATTTGTGTATGTGTGTTAACTGAAGTAAAATCTTAACTTTTTGAAGTTTCTTTTTGCCTTATTGAATTGTTTCTGTTAAGTAATGTTAGCCGTTGTGATAAACCATCCCCCAAACCTCCGTTGCTTAACATAATAAGGATTATTTCTCATTTACACAAAAGCAAATGTGGGGATTTCTGGCTTTAGATTACTTTCTTCATGGTCATTTAGAAACTCAGGCTCCTTCTAGTTTGTTGGTCCATCCTCCCTTGAGGACTAGAGTGGGGTCCATTCAACTGGCAGTTGGGAAAAGGCCAGGCATGGAAGTATGACACTTCTCTGTGGCCTACATTTCACTGGTCAGAACTCAGTCACATGACCACTCCAGATGCAAGCATAAGTGGGAAATAAACTCTAGCTATGTGTCCAGGAGGTAAAGAAAATAGGCTATTGATTTTTACTACACTAGGTTCCTTGAGGTTAAGAGGCAGGTTTTACGCTTTATCATATCTTTATTTTTTAAAGATTTTATTTATTTATTTGAGAGAGAGAGAGAGAGAGAGAGAGAGCAGAAACACAAGCAGGGGGAGTGGGAGAGGGAGAAGCAGGCCTCCCACCGAGCAGGGAGCCCGATATGGGGCTTGATCCCAGGACCCTGGGATCATGACCTGAGCCAAAGGCAGACGCTCAACCGACTGAGCCACCCAGGCGCCCCTATGCCTTATCATATCTTGTTGCCATTTTTAGTATCTTTTTCTCCTAATCTATTTTCAAATATTCTTTCTCAATTTAGTAATCTTAAATTCTATGTGTGTGCTTTGTTATCTTTTTTTGCTTTTTGGCAAAGGCATGGGAAATAAATAAAATCAGTAAGTTCTAAAGGAGTTAAATAATTTATGCAACATTTCAATAGCAAATGTCTATTTGCTTCAATGTGCTAAAAATTAATAATCAAGATTTTACTGTGAATACATGATAAAATATTTGGGTTAAAAATGAAAGCTTTGGCCAATAATCCATATATTAGTGTAAAAGCCACATATAGCAACATTTAGAAACAGACACATAATTTCACTTTCTTTCATAGACATAGACTTTATCAAAGTAGTTAATATCTGGAATATGGATTGTAATAAGAAAAAATCATTTCCTATTAATTTTTTTAAAAAGAATACTTCTAGGGGCGCCTGGGTGGCTCAGTCGGTTAAGCGGCTGCCTTCGGCTCAGGTCATGATCCCGGGGTCCTGGGATCGGCCCCATGTCCGGCTCCCTGCTCAGCAGAGAGCCTGCTTCTCCCTCTCCCTCTGCCTGCCACTCTGCCTACTTGTGCTCTCTATCTCTCTGTCAAATAAATAAATAAAATCTTAAAAAAAAATAAAAAAAAATAAAAAGAATACTTCTATTTACATAGACTCTCTGAAGATTTCTTTCTAGCCTTGCTCTTAAGGTAATATTGAAAATAGAGGTCTTGTCTATTGTATTGCTAGTGACAGAAATTCAGTAACCCAATTCCATTGAATTTTGCAATTGTATGAGTTCAGCGAGTTTATCTTCTATCTTTATACACATGAACTCAGTTGGAGGTAATGTAATTTACCATTCTTACAAATCTACAAAAGTGATTTCACAAGCTCTAAAAATTACAGCATGCTGCAGTGAGGGACTGAATTTAATCATAAGAAAGGGGCCATTTTCCCATCTGCAGTGCCTCCATAAAAATCCTATAATAGAGGAGATAAGTAGTTAATTTAAAAATCACTGTTCCATGGAAAGTTCTTAAATAAACATGAAAGTCAAAGTCAGTTCTGCTCTTTAGCAATTTTTTCATTCTGCAATCATTATTTCCACTGTAAAGTAATATGGTCTTTGTTGTTTGAACTATTATTAAGAAATTAAGGCACAAGTCTAAGTAGCTAGAGATCAGCAAATAGATGGAAAAACATTTCTTTTAGAAGCATTTTCAACTAAAATTTTACTTCGGTTGTGGATTTATCAAATAGACTGAAGGAACACTGAACATAAACCCCAAGTTTAATTCTGCAAGTCTTTCCACGATAGTGTACATATGTAATTAAGGGGAAACTTGATGAGCTATCTTTGGTGTGACTTCACATCTTGACTATGTATGATGTCAGACCGAGTCCCTAAAGCACATCAGGCTTTCCTGTTCCTCTCCAGCCACTTACATTCCTTTTCTTCCTCTCTTCCATCCTTTTTCTGGCATGACAACTTGAGAGGTGAATATGGAAATCATCTATGGAGTTTTAAGGGACAAGCATTTCAAGCTGTTTTCCAGAGCAAAACATTTTCCCATGCAATTTTTCTATAGTCTAAAGCTTTTTCAAGTTTTACTAACATGTATTAATATTCTCCAACTTATTTTTCATTGTCGTGCCAGAAGCTTGTCCTTAAGGATGCTTTAAAGAAGACTTATGCAGGTTTCTTCCAAATATCTGATAGGAATTTGCCACGAGTTGGTTTGTACTTTGTAGCTGGCAATGGCTATGAAGCTATGAAGCTGTCATCTGGTCATCTGTCTAGCTTGAGCTATGGGATATATGAATCTTGACATATGAGAATTCACATCCTGCTATTTGAGTGAAAGACTGAAGTCGTGGAAGGATGAGACAGCCCTTTATCTTCCACGTGGACCCTTTTAATTTTGGGAATTAACTGGGGTGAGTTTTACCTTCCTGTTGTGATTGCTCCCTGCACAGTCCTGGCCCAGACTTCTGTTTCCCATGTTAGCTGACACGTGTTCAGTAGCTCCAGACTGCGGTTCATCTGAGCCAAGGACAAAATAATTAAGAAGAGACATCCTCTGCTTTCAAAACAGTGTGTACTAAAGATTTTTAGAATTCTTTCAATATCTAAGACCGCAACAACCCTTTATTTGGACAGGTAGTACCTCTCTGTTCTGATTGGAACATAAACTCTTATGAATTTTCTGGTGGATAATATGTCAAAATAGATCATATTCATTGACACGGAAGTTCCTCCATACATGTATTAAATATTTTTGATAAATTTTCAAATTTTTAAATTTCCAGGTGTGTTTTATCAATATTCACTTTTATCAACAGTTAGTGAGAATCTGTTTCCTTATATCCTGAGCACTGGATATTTTAAAATATTTTAAGTTTTTGGCCATATGATAGATGAAAATCTATTTGACTGTTGGTTTTATTTGCATTTCTTTGATTACTAATATAGTCAGCTGCTTGTATTTCTTCTTTTGTGTCCTGACTGTTTTTGTCCTGTTACTTTTTTACCATCCATACTTGAACCCTGCTACAGTATGAGTAGAAGGAAAGAGATTTAAATGATTTTTGTTTTCATTCAAGTGGCCATGCCAATTTTTTTCATCATGGACACTGGTCTCCTTTAGAACATAGTGTCCTGAATGGAAAACTCAAGAATGAAAGAACATACTATGTAGCATTTTGGCCAAGAACAAAGCACTAAATTTGAAAAGAGCATGCATTACAACAAAGAGGGGTGGATATTGGCTGATGTGTTAATGTCGTAGTTGCATTTAGTTCTGTAGGCTTGTCTTCTGTGCCTCATGCATTGCTTCAGTTTTCCTCTAGCCCCTGCCAGTATGGTACCGCCCAAGCTCCTGAATGCAGCTCTCTCTGTGGGACCTTAAGTAAAGCCCAAATTGCAGGGTAGAGGTCTGTAGTTTGCTGTTTGAGGCATGAATAATTTCTCTGCCATCTCTTTTGCCACACTCAAGTTACCATGTGGAATGCCATTTTGGGTAGCTTGGAAATGGCTCTATACTTGTATCATAAAGAGACCCAGACATTTTTTTGTGTACTTTGTGATGGCAGAGAGAAAATAAGGAATGGATTCAGGGTTTGACCTAGGAATTCATCCAAGTTTGTTGGGGTTTGGGGTTTCCTGAGTTGTTGTCATGTCTGGGGGAACCTTGCAAATAGGTTGGTAATGAGGCATTTTGAGAGCTGCTGATTCCGGAAGTGGATCAAGTCACCTTTAGGTATGTGGCATCCCATTTGCTTTTGCACTCCACCTTGCATTAAAGGATAAATGTGGTATTTGTGGCATTATTGACATTTAGCTATATTATTGGTTCTCATAGAAGAGGGTCAAGGAGAAATTTTAGAGCCATATTTTAATCATGAAAAATAGAATAGTTATTATGTTTCCCTGAGGAGTATCAACTTTTTGACTGAGTTGTGCCCACAAGGTTTTCAGTATTTGTCTAATTCTTTATTTGCCAGTGACTGGTGTTGTGGATTAAAACTGGATTCATAACTGGAAAAGGCATCTATTATGTTGCTGTAGAAAGAATTAGAGAAGAGACATTAGAAACTGGCTTGCTTCCTGTGCATTCTTGGGGCAGTTACTTATCTTCTCTAAATCAAGTTCTTCCTGTACAAAAGGGAAATCCATCATCAATCATGTTTAACTCACAGGGTTATGATCAGAATAAAATGAAAGACTGTTAAAGTTTTAGGAAACATAAAATATTATATGAATGCAAGGTACTATTATCTACTGATAAATACCATGCTATGGGTTACAGAGACTTTTATAAGTATTTCCTGATGGAATAACCATTTTGACGAAAGTTATGGGTGACACCAAAAGATCGTGTGATTCCCGTAATTCTTAAGGGGCTGAACTCACATTAAAAATATTTACATATTTTTGTAATATGTAATTTGTGTGTGTGTATGCGTACGTGTGAAACATGTATTTTCCATCCTGGATTATTTTACCCATAATTCACTCTTATAATAAAAATTCAATTTCAACTTTCTGGCTTCTAAAAACATTTATAAGTCTTTAGTTTTCTTGAGATAACAAACCACTGATTTAGATTCAGTGAGTGCTTGAAATGATCTATGATCTTTTTCTAATATGAAAAAAATAAAGTTGGAAATAATATCTGCTTCCAGTTATGGAATGAATAAGTCACAGGGATAAAAGGTACAGCACAGGGAATGTAGTTGATGGTATTGTAATAGCGTTGTGTGGTGACAGATGGGAACCACACGGGTGAGCACAGCACAACATACAGAGTTGTCAGATCATTATGTTGTACAACTCAGACTCATGTCTAAGGTCGTGTGTCAACTACACTTTAACTAAAAATAAATAAATAAAATATATCTACACCTTTCTATATATATATACACATATGTACATATATCTCTACACAAGTACAAAAGTCGCATTACCAAAAATGGCAGTAAATCTAAATGACTGGTATGAAAAGTACATTTTTCAGCCTTGGTTCCTGCACTGTGGCCCCAAAACACCCAGTCTTAATGTCACTGTCTTATTCAGTGTTCCATTTAAAGGGAATTATTTTATGTTCTGGTCTGGCACAGCTGGTTCAGATTCTAAATGGTTGGAGAATTCAGTGAAAACTGGGAGGAAATATCTAAGTTTCCATTTCTCCATAAAGGTGTCAAATGGCTTACTACTAGTTTTACAATTCTGTTTCAGTTTGTTTTATCCATGTTTTTCTTTGTAGAAAGTGTTCCACAATGTACTAATAATGAGACGTAGAATATAAAATTTCTTCTTCTAGAATCTCAAAACTAGCTCTTGCGCAAACATTTCATTTACCACATGTAACTGAGGAGCACAGTGCTTCCTATTTTACAGACTGAGAAACTGGTGCACAGACAAGCATTAAAATAAGCTAACAGGAGATTAGTATTACTGATTTTACAGACTCAGAGTTGAGATAGATCATCAGTAATTAAAAATAAAATTTTAAAAAAGCTTATGTATCCAGATGACGTTAACATAGTCAGATGATACGGTCATATGGGCCAAAAAACCCCGATCAATTCAGTAAATAAAAAAGTTTAACCATTTTGACTATATTTTAATCAAAAGGCATATCCCAAGTCCCAAATGTTCATAGATTTAGTTTCCTAGTGTTTGCGACAGCTTTGAATTCCTAAATGTGAGAATTTGCCTTACAGATAATGTGTATAATTGGCTACTCCCTTAGAATCATATATTCATTAAGCTGCTGCTTCCAGTTGGAATACTCTTCCTTTTCCCCAACTTTCAGTTGAAAATCTGCCCACCCTTCTTGTCCGTGTCACATGTTACACAGTCTCCAAGACATTATCTTCTTGTCTTTGAAAACCTCCTCCTCACAGCTCCTAACATGTAACTTCATCATAATAATGTAAATATTATTTTGTGTTTTCTCCTCTCTCTATACTCAGTTCTTGTTGGCAAATACTGTGTATTTGTCACTTGCGTATTCTTCAAACTATATCAGATTGATATTGCATAGGTAGATATACATCAAGTTGTACTGAAACATGAAGCATTTATATTTCAGATGTCTCCTCTAAGATCCAGATTTATATTCAGATGTATATTACTTTAGTTCATGATCTGAGAGGATAAGAAAAAGGAAAAAGCAAAAACCTAAAGTACATGCCCCGCCTCTAGACATTACTATAGTGGTTTTAAGCATTTTAAGATTTGCTTACTTGTTTGTTTGTATGTCTTAGAATCTTAGCTTCTGATGTGCCATTGGGTTGTACCTAGATATTTAGAGTAAAATGCCAATCATTACTTTTCTTTTCTTTTCTTTTTTTTACCAATTCTTTATAAGGCCTGGAATTAAATTTGGAAACCAGAGTTTACATTAAAATCTTAAAAAAATTAGTTTGCCAAAGTTAAGAGCCCATGTGATCTGGTTCATTAGGCACTGGAATAAGAGTTAAGAGACATAGGTTTAGAAACATTTTCTATCTTTTTCATTGCCGTATCCCCATTGAGTGAAGAGGGAGGAGGAACGTGGCAGGCGCATAAAGTACACGAAGAGCTTTTCCAAATTCCAGCAGTTTCTTACATCTCAGTTGGTTACCTCAACTGAGGAGCAGTAGAGATTGGGAAATTTAAATCTCTAACCAGATACATGGATGACCTTGGCAATATAGGGGAGAATGCAGAGTGGATATTGAGTAAGCATCTAGCAGATGGTAAAAGATAAACAAATAAACAAAAGAACCCACAGGGTTCTTTTGTATAGTCCTACTTGTCCTACCCTACTTGTATAGTCCAAGGTCAATTCAAGCTCAACACGTCCAAGTCCAGCTTCTTCTCCTAAACTTACTCCTTTTCCTGTGGTTCTGCCTTCACAAATAGCACCATCCTGTCAGTCACCCAAACCAGAAACACAACAAACAGCCCAGGTTCCAATCCCTCACATAAACTCTGTGTTAATCCATTTGATTCGGTTTTAGTTTCTTTATTATCCTTCCTTCCTATCCTTACTGACAATTCCCATTGCCCAGTATCTTACGGTGATTTCTTGGTATTTGGGGCGGTAGTCATTTTTATTGCCTTCTTAGCTTGCATACACCCCATCTACCTTCAATCAGCAACCCCCCACCAACCCAACCAACCATTCCTTCCCAGTAGCTCTCTATTCTCACTTGGATTCCAGAGAATCTGACGCCAACATTGATTTTGAAGACAAAAGGCATGACCTAGGCTAAAATAATCAGTGCTTTCCACCCTCCTGAATGCAGAAACTAGCTCAGAGATGGTCATATAATCGCAGCTAGTATAAACACTGTACGTTTTGGGATTTTTTTTTCTGTAATGCTGAGATAATGACACTCTTTTCTACTTGATGTCAGTGCAGAAGCATGTAGAAATGAGATTATGGAAGACATTTGGGGATTATAAAGCATAACTGCCCACGATGAAGCTTACATTAAGAAGTGTAGGATGAAGATACAGAACAAAACCAGGTATTTGATGTCATTGTTGGGCCACTAGATAAAGCCTCTGCCTGGGCCAACTCTACCTTTGGGACTTTCAGGAAAGGAAGATATTAAATTCCATTCATTGAAAAAGCAAGTTTGAATTGGGTTTTCTGTTTCTTATAAACCAAACTTCCTAATGATTCAGTCTGACAATTTCTTGTTCAATTGAAAGGGGAAAGAAGTGTACTCACAAGTCCCTAAAATAGAATTATCTACTGAGGATTTTGAAAATGAGGGTCAGATTTTAAAATAATTGTTATACTGAAGCATTTCAAAATAACAAGTATGGTATACTCTAGTGGTCTGCTTATCAGTGGACTACCTCAGAAGAGGGTGACCATTAGTCTCGGTTGACTCCGGAAAGTCCCCAGTTTATGCCTCTGGAAACAGCATCATCATTTATAGCTCCCCATTTCATAACTGAGTGTCCCGGTTCGGACAATACATTATATGATGACTGTGCTAAAAAGGTATCTAAGGCTCAAATAGTTGTTTAGCTCTGGTGCCAATTACCAAACACATAACAATGATCATCTCTGGGTGTCCAGATTAAAAAGATTTTAAAAAGATCTTTATCCTGAAGAAGTGGATATGAACCTCTGAGCAATGTTTCTGACTGCCTGACCTGTCCCAAGTCTTAGCAGTCTTCACACCATTTACCCAGGTGACCACCTCAGCAGCATGAATAAGGAACACATACAAGTTGAGAGAATCTCCACACCCATGGTAAGGTGGTTTCAGTGGCATGGAAATGATTTGTCATCCCCTGCCTCTAGACATTACTATGGTGGTTCTTAAGCATTTTAAGATTTGCCTGCTTGTTTGTTTGTATGTCTTAGAATCTTAGCTTCTGATGTGCCATTGGGTTGTACCTAGATATTTAGAGTAAAATGCCAATCATTTCTTTTCTTTTCTTTTTTATCAATTCTTTATAAGGCCTGGAATTAAATTTGGAAACCAGAGTTTACATTAAAATCTTAAAAAAAATTAGTTTGCCAAAGTTAAGAGCCCATGTGGTCTGGTTCATTAGGTACTTGAATACGAGTTAAGAGACATAAGTGTAGAAACATTTTCTATCTTTTTCATTGCCATATCCCCATTGAGTGGAAGAGTGAGGAGGAACGTAGCAGGCGCATAATGATTATTTGCAAATGAATGAATAGTGCCAATGAGCATGATTTCTAATACCTTACTCCAAAGCCATACAGCTCTAGTTTTAGTTTCCTCAACTACAAAATGAAATTTAAAATACCTACCCCCCAAAATAAAGTAAAATACCTACCCTATCTACCCCACAAGTTTGTTAGCATGATCAAAAATGAGCTAATTGTGTGAAACACTAGTAGAGATATAAAATTATACATAAAGGCAAAGTTTAATTACATATATATATATATATATAAATGTTACAGAATTTTTCAACTCCTCTCCAAGGAATAAATACACCTAAATTGGAATTACCTTATGTCACTGTGTTGCTTCCATATATATTATCATGACTGTTTTTTATTTCATCTAAATTTTAAAGCACATTGAAACAGATCAAACCATTTATCAGAAAAATTAGAATATATATGAAAAATTCCATCAAATAATACATTGAAAAACTCATCATCATTACCGTAATAAATTAAAATTTTGTGAATTCTCAAATGTGGCAACAATTAGCAGAGTTCCAATTTTCCTAGGTATTGGAAATAGAAATATTGATTCATCACTAACTCAAGTATTTAACAAGATGTTAGAAAGAGAATTTATAAATTATTTTAGGAAATATACTTCAGTATGCAGGAAGCACAAACGTTAACAAACAACAGTCTTTCTGCATATACTTTTGGATCGAAACCAAACGCAAAACTTCTAGAAGTGGAATATTTCACTTAAAATTCCCTTTCTGGGGCCCTAATTTTTAAAGAAAAATTTCAAACAAAAAAACCAATATATTTACAGAATCAGAGCAAATGTTACATTGAATAAATGAATTATTGTTGGCAGTCAAGCTTTGCCAGATTTCAGCAGCCTCAAATACAAATGCAAGCTTCTGACATAGTGACTTACTTGTGGTTACCTTTCACTCTATACCTAACCATGCTCTCAGAGTCATGTCTGAAACTCTTGCTAGCAAACACCCTTGAAGATTGGTTTAGCAACAGGCAAAGAATTTCTGTAGACCTCCCAGGTCCCAATCAAAGTAATATAGGCAGACGGGCATTTTCTTTGGGCTAGGAAAATAAACAGTCCATAGGATTAAGCGGGCAGTGGGTATCAAGCAGCTGGGACACATGTGGAATTTGGGTGAGTCAGAAGACAAGAGCAAAGAGTCCCTGAAGGAAAGAAGCAGCTAGGCAAGGGCTGGGGACAAGATGTCTCTGCGGCACCAACTGTCCCCAGGCTTTGGTCATTTTATAACAGAGAGAGGGGGAAATAAAAGAAGGGGTGAAGTAAGAGAGGTTTAGTGATTGTCAGGGCTTGAATAGGAGCAGAAATAGAACGCCTGGTTGTGGAAAGAGTAGTCATGATGGAAATATAAAGACATTTTTATTAAGTGTTGGAAACCAACAACTAAATTCTTAATAATTAGAATTTTTATTGATTTTTTTTGTTCTAATGATCAATATGCATAGTTTTGATAAAAATAATTTTATCTTGCTTCAAAATGGGAACAATTTACCTCATGTGCCATTACAATGGTACATAGTATTAAAGTTCCACAGAAATCCTTCAAGTCCAAGAATGACTTTTCTTAGTCACTGCATAGGTTTTTTTTTTAAAAAGATTTTATTTATTCATTTGAGACACAGAGAGCACGAGAAGGGGGAGGGGCAGAGGGAGAGGGAGAAGCAGGCTCCCCACTGAGCCAGGAGCCCGATGCAGGATTTAATCCCAGGACCCTGAGACCACAACCTGAGCTGAAGGCAGATGCCCAACCATCTGAGCCACCCAGGCGTGAAGAGAGCCAGAGGTTAGACTGAGCTGGACCCTGCATATTGGGGCTGGAGCCTGGGTTGTGGTTTAAGTTTCCAGGGGAATCATCAATACCACTTTCTGCTGCCGGAGAGACCACAGGTCCAACACCAGGAATACCACCCACAGGCAAATCCATGTGTTCACACAGAGAAGCTGTGGACCAAGAAGGGGAGAGTAATAAATAACCTACCATCAGAAACAGGAAGGGAGGAAGGTTGTGGTGCACAACTGGAAGTAAAGCTGGGTAGGCCTCTAAGGACAGGGTGAATGACCTGGAGGGAGGCTGGGACATGCAGCATGGGTAGCAGGACCCAGGAAGTTAGACTATTTAATGTTGGCTTTGTGGTCATTACATGGGTGGACTGATGAAATACATAGGCTCTGTAGGACTCTGGTTATTTTACTAGTTAAGACAATGTATTCCATGAACAAAGAGCAGTTCTTGTATTATTTGGACTGAAGATGTCATTGTTAGGTACCGATACAGGAATTCTGGGGATCTTTACTGACTAGTTCCTCTTTCAAGTTTGACTACATTTTATAGAATCAGAGTGTGTGATTTTACTGGCATAAGTTTGGAGAAGGAACTAAAAAATCTTGCCCATTTTGTCCAAAAAAAGGCAAAAAATCTGGAGAATTTACAGAAATCTGTTATTTTCCTTAACTCCCTGAAAGTAAGTTTTTAACAGGCTCTTAGACATTGATCAGAACAGTGGTTAGCAGTTCGAGTCTTAGCTCACTGCCCCAGTTCACTCTGTCCACGCAGAGGAGTATATGAGTATGTAAGCCTTTAAGGACTCACTTTGAGTTTCCCTACACGTGTGCATCAGTGAAAGAACAGCTAGGCCTTTAATACTGTGAAGGATCTGTTCCACACAGAATTCGTGATGTAGGCACTGTTTGTGATCTCTGAAGAGCAGGTGTATGGACCAGGATTTTTTTCCCTGTTCTGTGAAGTAAATCATTATATACCACTTGATATTTTAACTAGTTCCTCAGAATATTATTCAGGGATTTTTCTGGTGTTTTATATAGAAATGTCAGATATTGGGTATAAGCAACATGGAAGATTGTGGATGGCTGTTGATGTGGAAAAAGTAGAATTCTTTTTTGGGGGAAAGGAATAAGCACTTTCTCAATAAAATGAGATAATCAAAAGCAGAAAGACTTTAAAGTCCTAATAGAATGACAATGATATCATGTAAGAGAAAGCGTTTATTTGGTCAGCATATAAAATCCCAGGTATAAATAGGCTAACTGTAATCTTTTCATAACAATTTTAGACCTTTGTGGTGAGTGTAAATGGTCACTAGATGAATTTTGGCCAAATAAAAAGAGTAGATTTGTTTCACTTAAAGTTTTTGTTAGCAGAATATGTCTGAAGCCAGGTAAATATATATTGTTTTAAATAACTTCCCATATGGAACTCTGTAGGGATATAGCTTTTCTTCCCTAAGTAAGTGCATATTGTATTGTATTCTTTGGACTTTCTGTGACATGCACATATAATTCTGTCACTCCCACTATATAAATCCGTGTAACATTTTGTATCAGTCAAAATCTGAGTAATGGAATGCCTTGTTGCCAGTGTACAAGGGCTTTCTAATCATGGACTGCCAGGTTACATGGAGTACCATTTACAGATCTTAAAATCCACAAGGAAATTCTGATTTAAGAGTGACCGCAGTACGTAATACCTATCAGGTAGCATCTCCCTAGCTAGCCCATTCCATTTGATGAATGGGATCTGAAGGAGCCAGAGTAGTACGGCGACTAGAACCTGAGCTTGGATCCAAAGACCTCAGAGATTACTCAGGAATCCACATTTACTTGTATACCTGTTGTCTTAATTGGGATAGTTGCTTAATTCTCAGTCTCAGTTTCTCAATTATAATGGGGATATGTTTCATGAATGATTGTTGGGAGCCTTAGGTAAAATAAGCTGTCTAGGACGTTCAGGCTATTCAATAAATATTTCCTTACATGTTTTCTATACTGTCTAGTATAAAAAATGGGATAAATTGATGTTCTTTTGTTTCAATCTAGCTGCAGGGAACAGAAGAGCATAAAGTCAAAAAGCCATTTAGTGAGGCTGCTAGAAGTAACACACCTAAAGCGATGTTAATATTAGCTTTCCATTATCGTTCAGATCAGTACATTGAGTTCAAACTACAATAGAAATACATGCAAAGTAATAAATATTCATCAAGGTGTAGAAAAAAATAACACAGTTATACCATCCCCTTATAATTATTCTGTGAATTCAACTCAGTTGTTTAAAATGTGGTTTTAAAGGAGCAGAGACTCCTTTGTGAGCACACAGATGACCATTGTTCCTTAATAGGTCCTGAGTCTGAAACCTTAAACATGCCCAGCACAGCAGAGAAAGACGTAAGGGAGAATCCTTGATTTGAGCTCTAGGTCCTACTTTTCTATTCCAACATTTTTAATGACCTTTCGTTTTCAAATTTTGTGAAAATGTTGCCTAGGGTATGAATTTTTGTATGTGTCAAAGCTAGTGAGTATGAAGTTGTATTAGTCATAGAAATATTTATGTCTCTCAATATAGATATTAATCATATGGTTACCTCTGTTAACTGACTAAGATAATGGCACAGCAGGGTTTTTGCTAAATATATTAAGCATTACTTGAGCTAAGAAAATGTCAGAGAGGCCTCAGGTACCAAGAAAGTAGCGGAGTCCAATATTCCAAATTCTCTCACTTTATATGTCAAACTACAGCAAATGAGGAGATGCAAGGCAGAGCAGTCTCAGATCACTTCCACGCTGCTCTTCTCCAAGAAACATGTCAGTGGTTGGTTCATCTTTCTCAGAGTCCAGGAAAATAATTTGCATTTGAGCTATCATACATGGAGAATGTCATTCCTTTGCCTTGAAAAATAATACAAATACCAGATCAAAATTATAAAACTCATTCCAGCCCACTCCCCATCTCCTTTTCTGTGTTCTCCAGATAAGTGATATTAGGGAAGAATAAAGAGTCTTTTAAGTCAGGCAAGTGTTCCCTTTTTTTTCCTTCGAAAGTGCAGTTACCCCTGTGTTCCACACATCCTTGTAAGAGCTGTAAGTGTGCTCTCATCTGATCATCACAACAAGCCTATATGAGTATATCTTTTACCAACTCCATTTTACAGATGAAGAAATTGAAGCCCAGGACTCCATGATTTATTGAAGTTCACATAGCCAATAAATGGTAGTGCTAGAGTTTGGACCCAGTTTCTTTGGTTTCAGGGCCATGCTTCTAACAACTAAGTAAACGATAGGATATCCTAATTAGCGATTTTGTTAAAAACAAACAAGCCTGGGTGGCTCAGTTGGTTAAGCGACTGCCTTCGGCTCAGGTCATGATCCTGGAGTCCTGGGATTGAGTCCTGCATCGGGCTCCCTGCTGAGCAGGGAGTCCGCTTCTCCCTCTGACCCTCCCCCCTCTCATGCTCTATCTCATTCTCTCTCTCAAATAAATAAATAAATAAAATATAAAAAAAAAACAAACAGGCAAACAAAAACGTTAGTTCATACTCTAGCTCTCCAACAAATTAAGAAATTCATGGCTTTGTTCTTCAGGTACACCAGATGAAAGGATGACTCAGGGCCAGTCAACTCCTCTATAGGAAAGTTCAAGTCAACATATTTAACTTTGTGCATAATTTGATCCTTACATTTGGCAGAATACTGGCCTCCCAAAGATGGCCAACTCCTAATTCCTGGAAACTATAATTATGTTAGGCTACATAACAAAGGGGAATAAATGCTGTGAATGGAATTAAGTTTGCTAATCAGCTGGCAGTCCAATATGGAGATTATCTTGGATTATCCAGGTGGGTCCAAAGCAATCACAAGGGTTCTTTAAAAGTGGAAAAGGGAGGCAGAAGAGGTCAGGTTGATGTGATGTGAGAAGGACTTGCCCTCTACTGCTGGCTTTGAAGATGGAGGAAGGTGGCCACAAGCCAAGGAAGGCAGGCAGCCTTTGGAAGATAGAAAAGGCAAAGAAACAAGGTTTCTCCTGGAGCCAGCAGAAGGAATAGCCCTGCCAACTCTTTAATTTTAGCCGACTGAGACCCGTTTCAGACTTCTGACCTCCAGAACTGGAGGAAAGTAAATCTGTGCTGTTTTAAGCCACAGAGTTTGTAATAATTTGTTACATTATCAACTGAAAACTAACAAAATCTTAAAAACAAACAAACAAAAAACCCTGAGGTAGTTTCATTAATGGGATTTGTCTAAAAGAATGTATCTAGTTGGCAAGAGAATTCTTTTAGGGCCCACTTCAAATTCCCGTGTTAGTGTGTCTTGCTTTCACAGCTCTCTCCTGAACCTCAACAGACCTTTTTAATCAACAGGAAGTTCATGTTTGGATTGCCTGTGATCTCATTTAACCTTAAATTAATCTTTTTTTTTTTTTTTGAGAGAGAGAGGTGGAGGGAGGGGCAGAGGGAAATGGAGAGGGAGAGAATCTCAAGCAGACTCCCCACTGAGCGTGGAGCCCATGCTGGGCTCTATCTCACGACCCTGAGATCATGACCTGAGCCAAAATCAAGAGTCAGATGCTTACCCGACTGAGCCACCCAGGGGCTCCAACCTTAATTTAATCTTAATCTTTTCCCCTTATTAATTAGCAATATACAAAAGGTCTTTTTTTTATCAATGGACCTCCTCAAGCCAAGGTTCTTTCCTCTGAGAATAAGGATTAACTGGATATAATAATTAGGAGAAATTGGCTATGCTTGTTGATGATATTATTCTATAGGAAACTTATATTTTTTAAGTTTTTTTATTATGTTATATTAACCACCATACATTACATCATTAGTTTTTGAAGTAGTGTTCCATGATTCATTGTTTGCTATAATACCCAGTGCTCCATGCAGAACGTGCCCTCCTTAATACCCATCACCTCATATGCATCTTGTCCATCCTCATTCTGCAAAAAAGCTATGAATCAGTGCATTATGGCTGAGCTATTTATACCAAAACAAAAGTTATAATCAAGTTACTGTCTTAAGACTGTACACACAACTAAAGTCTGAAAATTTTATTAAATTACGGATAATTATAAATATCCCAATGTTTCATGCCAGCCACAGAAACTTCCTAATAAATTATTTCATAGAATTATCTCCTTTAAATCACAACATTATAAAGGTACGTAGGAAAAGTCAGCAGAATAGCTGGCCTACCACCTGATGTTGAAAATAAAGTTTTACTGGAACACAGCCACATTCATTTGTTTACATATTCTCTAGAACTGCCTTCATATTATAGCAGAGTTAAGTTACACTGTGTAATCCGCTAAGCCTAATATATTTACAGTATGGCCCTTTACAGAAAAAGTTTTCAGACCCTTACAGTATAGGCACAGCAACATCACAGATACTATCTTATTTTTAACCTTTAAAATTTTACTTACAATTTAGATTATGAACAAAGCTAATTCTCCAACTTCCCATGCTTAAAACTCCTGTAAAAATTCACAAATATCAAAAATAATTAGTAAATGCAAGATATTGATCAATGGTTTGTCAATTTTCATGAGAAATAATCCTAACCATAGAATTAATATGCTGGATTAAAAAATGATCTTTGGGGGCGTCTGGGTGGCTCAGTCGTTAAGCGTCTGCCTTCAGCTCAGGTCATGATCTCAGGGTCCTGGGATTGAGTCCTGCATCGGGCTCCTTCCTAGGGGGGGAAGCCCGCTTCTCCCTCTCCCACTCCCGTTGCTTGTGTTCCTGCTCTTGCTATCTCTGTCTCTGTCAAATAAATAAATAAAATCTTTAAAAAAATAAAAATAATAAAAATAAAAAATGATCTTTGGCTAGTGGGATAGCAAAAGCTTCTGCAATAGCAAAAAATGACCAGTGAGGAAGGATGGAGAGGTGAATTCCTTCCACGGCAAGAAAAACCCCATTGTCATCTGCATGTCTCTAGGAAAAACTGTTTTGAACACATATGCCAACTAGCAAAAGATGAGTATGAAGAAGAAACTCAAGAAAAGAGGAAAGGCAGTATTGAAATAGTAGGATGCTAACACTGCTAATACAACTGAAAATATAAAAATATATTTTAAACATATGTAGTGAAATTATAACCCAGTGATGATAATCAGATCCCATGGCTTTAAATTAGAAAGTCGAGAGATGGAAAAAGTAATATGATGTTGACTAGTATTGCTATAATTTGAAGAGATGAGTAAAATAGATGTTATAAAAAATTACCAAAAATGAGTCAAAATACAGCAAAATCAGATAAAGAGGAAATAGCAGATAGACAATCATGTAAATAATTAAAAAAAATTTTTTTTCAAAGAATCATGGATAAAAATAGCTCCAGGTCCGTCATAGGGCATTCTTTCAAATTTAAATATAATAAAAACTCTTCCAAAGGTTTAAAAACAATATACCACCCCTGCTTCATTAGCTTGAATCAGCATTATTCTGATACTAAAAGCTGACAATAGCACACAGAAAAAGAAAATTACAGAGCAATTTTTCTGTGTGATATAAAAATTCTAGGTAGATAATTAACATATTTCTATAGCTCATAGAAAGAACTATTCATTCTAATAAAATAGAATTTAGTCCAGGAGTTAAACGATGGTATCATGGTATAAAAATTATTAATATAATACATTGTTGTCAGTAGGTCAGAAAAAAAAATGATACATGGTAAATTCAATAGATTTTTTATGCCCTTTTGTGAGTAAATTTAATGCTGGTTCATTATTAAAGACAAACTGACAAACTTGTAGGTAAAGTGGGAATGGAACGCTCTACACTTAGTATGATAAAAATTATCTTAAACTAATAGTCACATCCCTTCCTAAGGTGGTGTTAGACAACTGTTTCCCAGATTGTTGTCCTCCTATATATCAATCTTTCACATTGTTTCCTTAAATGAAGGAGGCTACATGATCAATAACTTTGGGAAAGGCAGGCTTTTCTTGGTTATATACAACTTACCGTATTTTAAGGACTTCAGGAGGTCCATCACTAAGTAAATCAGACTTTCTTTTTTTTTATTATGTTATGTTAATCATGTTAATCACCATACATTACATCATTAGTTTTTGATGTAGTGTTCCATGATTCATTGTTTGCATATAACACCCTCTAGAACCCTCAGTTTGTTTCTCAGAGTCCATAGTCTCTCCTGATTTGTCTCCCCCTCTGATATCTTGTTTAAATCAGCATTTTTTCAAACTAATGGACCACAAGACCCATTTGCCTTAACCACTTACTGGAATTCCATTAATTATATCCTGCAGAACATGCTTTGGGAAATACTGTACCAGATCAATACTCCTTGGTACATCATGAGGAACAAAGTTCTATCGTATTTGAGTCTCTTTCTCTATGGCATTTGGTTCTGCAGTTTAGCTTACTATATCTAGTACATTTACTATTCAGGAGAGCTGTTGGCTCCACTACCTCTCTGTATATCCCCAACCTGCCCAACAGTTTCCATTTCCTGTTACCACCTTAGTTCAAGTCTCTATCATCCTTTACCCAAACTGTTATAAATACCTTCTAATCGGCCTCCTTGCTTCCACTGCTGTTTGCCTACCTTCTATTCTCCGCAGAGCCACTAGAGAAGTATTTTTTAAAATTGGGAATCAGAATATATCTGTTATGGGTTGAACTGTGTCCCCCCAAACTCCGTATGTTGAAATCCTAACTCCCAGTACTTCAGAATGGCACTGTATTTGGAGGCAGGCCATTTAAAGAAGTAACTAAGGTAAAATAAGATTATGGGGGTGGTTCTTAATCCCATAGGACTGGAGTCCTTATAAGAAGAGGAGATAGGTCACAGACAGGCACGGAGGGAAGGCCACATGAAAACATTGGAAGAAGGTGGTCCATTACAAAGCAAGAAGGGAGGGTCTCAGAAGAAACCAACCCTGCAGACAACTTGACTTGGACTTCCACCCTCCAGAACTGTGAAGAAATACATTTCTATTGCTTAAGGCATCCAGTCTGTTGTGCTTTGTTATGGCAGCCTTAGTAAACTAATATAATATCCCTGTCCTGTTTAAAACACTTCAGTAACTAAATAACTATCTAAACCTCTTCCCCTGGCCTAGAAGCTACTGCATTATCTGGCCCTCTCTTATCTTATTCCTCTTATCTCTTCCTACTCTTTACCTTGTTCATTCACCTCCAACAACGCTGGCTTACTTTCCTTCATTAAATATATTAAGATCCTTCCTGTATCAGGTCATTTGCACTTTCTATTCCCCGAATCTAAAGAACTCTTCCCATTGATCTTCATGGGACAGATTTTTCTTATCATTTCAGAACTCAGCTTAAACATTACCTCCTCAGAGGGACCTTCCTGATGACCTTATCTAATGTCCTCCACACTCACATGATAATTACTTTCCATTTCCTCTCCCTGATTAATTTTCTTCAAAGCACTCATCAGTTCTGAAATGCTCTTGTTTATTTAGATTTTAAGCTCTACAGTAGCAGAGACATCTGTTTATCACTGTCTCTCTGGAGGCTGGAATGGTTACTGACTCATTGTAATCACAAATAATACTTGTTAAATGTAGTATTAAGGGCTCTTTAAAAAACTTTCAATCACTGCTAGTCAGAATATAAGTTGGTACTGTCTTTGTGAAAAGCAATTTCCCATTATGTTTCAAAAGCTTAATGGTTTTTAAATCTGTTTATACAGTAATATTATTTCTAGCAAATTAATGAGGTTCATCAGGACTGCCTGGCTCATGTCATGGCTGATATCCCACAGGGGTATACTGTTTTGCCTTTTTGGTTGTCAGAATATACAATTACTTCTATATTCTTTTGTAAATAGCCATGGCCCCTGAGAGTCCTTCATTGTCTCAGCTAACTCAGCCTTTCCTCCAAGACCATATGGACGGCCCACCAATCAAGCAAATGGAGAGGTGATACTTTGTTCAGCAGCTTCATAGCTGAGATTGATTCTGCAAGATAGAGTGTCCCATGCCATTCAGGTTTTTGAATATTTTGAATATCATTCTTTCTTCCTGTCCTTACTGAGTCCCTTTGACTTTATGTGTTCACTCTTACTCTCCCTTTAATTTTATGTTTGCTATATTAACTCAATTCTTCTCCACCTCATATGTTTATGCCATGCCCATCAATTTCACAATATGTATTTTTGCTGACTGTGTTAATAAACTGACTGTTAATTTATACAGTCTTACAGGATGATAAATTATGGTTACCCAATTTTTAAAGGTCATGCCCATTCTCAATTCACTTAATTATTTAGAAAATATTAGTGTTCTAGTTATCACTGGTCTTCGCTCTTATCACAACAGTGTACCTGGAGACAATTTGTACCTGAGGGCATGGTAACACAAACGCATTTGCTTTTTAAAGGCAAAATTTGGGAAACATGGTGGTATTGTCAGACAAAATTTTCAGCTAGGTTTCTTTTGGATGAATGCTTTGAAAAATACCACATCTCCATAAAATTCTGGAAAAAAAATTCTCACTTCAATATGCTGAATAATGTTTATAAACCAGAAGACAGAAAGTGTTATGTTCAACAGCCAAACCTCCTGGTGACCCATGGCTAGCTCTAGACCAGGGCTGCACATTTAACACAAGGAAGAAATGCCTCTTCGGATGCTGACTCCCCAGCGTGGAATGTTAATGAGGATCATCTACCAGATGTGTGGATTAAATGCTACGCGGAATCATTAAGGAAAGTATATAATGAAACTCTTTGAACTTCTTTTTTTCCCCAGAGAAAAAAGAGTGCTAAAGTTATCATAAATAAATATTTTGAAGTATATTCCAGTTAGATTAGAAATTAATAGCCATGTTAAGTTCACAGTTTGACAGTAGGTACAGAGTAACTGGGGCCATGTGCTTACCTCTGGCCATTTGAATGTATTTCAAATTGTAGGTAGCCTCTGAAATTGTCCCTGAAATTCCCTGCTGGCCATCTCTCTCCCTGCATCTTCTGGCCCGACTCAGAGGAGCCGATAGAGCATTTGGAGCAACCACTCTAAGGGTCCCTGAATCATCTGGTTGGCTAACTGCCAAGCAGTTAATTGCTATAAATGAGAAACACATTTGATCATGTTAATAAATAAACACACATTCTAGGATATAATACACAAACACACACAAATAAGTATATCCATAATATTTTAAGAATATAGTCGTAATATCCATAGTAAAATACGAAACTCTGCAAATACCATAAGGTAAAGAAATGTCTTGTGGGACTGGAATGAGAACACCCCTCTCAAGTGGTTATAACTCAAGAGAGGCTTCTTTTCTAGGCAGCATCCTCTGACAGCTCGGACTTGGTTAGACACTCTCATTTGACCCTTGTAAAGCCCATGAAGCTTACTGGTCATCCCCATCTGAAGAGTCGGCTCCCTGTGGCAGGGTTACATCTTCACTACTTTTGAATTCCTAGTACTAGCTTAATGCCGGAGACGTAACAGGCTTTCAGTAAATTTGTCTGTAAGGAGTGACAGATGAAAAGGAGAAGCACTTCACGGTTCGAGAGGGCAGTAGAGGTGAAATTTATTGGATAATAGAATTTTGATGGGTCGAGACTCGGATGAGAAAAATGTTCCAGGCAGAGTAAACAGCATGAGCAAAGGACATAGAAACAGGTTTTAGCAACTTTGTGTGATATAAGCTAGGCTTGAAGTCTCTGTAGATAGAACAGTGAAGGGGCCTTTGGTATTTTATTTCATATAGAAATTCACACTCCCTCATGAATACTAGTCCAAGCCTTTGTCTATTGGTATTTGCCTCCATCTTAAATGTGAATGTGGGCTGTTAGTATCTGTATGTGAATTTAGACCATAAGCACAGAGAATAAGGGTAACATTCTAGAATATAAAACCATGTAAAATTATAGTTTAAAAATGACAATGACACCTGTTTGTAGAAGACAAATTTGAAGAACATTTCAGTAACATTAACTTTCTGCTCTGATAACATAACTAAGACAAATGAAAAATAAAGTATTATAATGGTATTGTAGCTATCAAAATAACTAACCAGTAAGATTAGCATTTTGTTAATGGCATTTTTTTTACTAATAAATCATCTGAAATCACTACTTGTACAAAGTATATTTAGTTATTAAATGTGTGTTATGAGTTAGTCACTATTCTGAGTTCTCATTATGCACTGTGAATAAAATAAACAGGGTCATTGCCCTATTTTGAGATTATTGTATACTAGGATAGATATGTAAGTAAATAAACAAATGGAGTGAAATAATGGATTGTGAGGACTACTAGGAGAAAAAATAAGAGTATAGAGTATAAAATCATTGTAGAGACCTATTTGGATAGAATCAGTAGAAAGGTCTTTCTATCAAGGTGACATTTAAGCTAAGGCATGTGAGGCAGAGCCAGGAAGGTACCACGGGGAGGTGTGTTCTAAGCAGAGTGGCTCCCAGATGTCATTTGTCCTAGATATTGATCAGAGTATCTGCCCTACCTTCTTTCCTTTTCCAAATATTTAGTGTGTGGATATATTAGGTAAATCCATGTGCTTGGTGCTTAAAGAGATAAAAAGATGGGCCAGACACATTTCTTATCTCCAAGAAGTTTAGAGTCAATGGAGGGATTGTAAGTTTGAAGTTATGACTGACAATTGTATGCTGGGGCCAACTCCCACTGACCTGTCAGGGCTGCTTGTTAAAATATTCAGGAATTTTGTGGGCTGCCCATTAAATAGGGAGTAGCTTGAAATCAGCCATGGCAAGAGTATTTACACTACAATAATTGTCAATCGCTACAAATCAGGGTGCTTTCTCCCCCAGAACCTTGGGGGTTAAATAAATACTTACCTACAAGCTCTCTACAGCTGACTTAGAAGAGGGACTGTGCCGTTCTTTGGCTTTAGGCTCTTTTGTAGTCTATCAGCTGTTTGAACGGAGTGTGACTTTAACAGAGTAAAGGATTACATTATATCTCCATCTCAATTATGATGATGGCCTTGATAGAAATGCTTTCAGTAGAATGTAGGGTTGGAAACTTGAGATTGTAAACTTGATAAGATCACAGACAATATGACCATTATTCTCCGCTCTACCCTTCGCACCCACCATACCTGGGACCATCACTCACTAGTGTTTGTTGTCCCCGTCACAAACTCCATCTGTCCAGTCCAGCTGTCTTTCTTACAAGTACTGTGTAATATGTCCCATTTTTGGAGAATAATTCTCCCTTTACCTCACATGCCCATCCTTCAATAGTTCCATTTTTTTCTTTCCTCCTTTTCATGAGCATGCTTTACCCTCTGTCCCAAAGTCCTTACTTCATATTCTTTTTTGAATCAGCTCCTGGCAGCTTTTTTTTTTTTTTAAGATTTTATTTATTTATTTGACAGAGAGAGACACAGCTAGAGAGGGAACACAAGCAGGGGGAGTGGGAGAGGGAGAAGCAGGCTTCCTGTGGAGCAGGGAGCCCGATGCGGGGCTCTCTCCCAGGATCCTGAGATCATGACCTGAGCTGCAGGCAGACGCTTAATGACTGAGCCACCCAGGCGCCCCAACTACCGGCAGGTTTTGTCTTCATTGTTCCATTAAACTGTCCTGTAAAGGGCACCGAATATCAAAGGTGATTTTCAGTCCTATCTTCCTCAGTCTTGCAATGGCATTTGACACAGATAGGGATTCATCCGTCTTCAAATACTTGCCTTAGGTAAGAGGCACATTCTCCCCATTCTCCTCCTACCTCAGCAGCCACTCCTGAGTCTCCTTGGCTGTATATATTTGCTCCAAATCCCAAATTCTAAATTCCAGAGTTCCCTAGGGTTCAGTCATTGAAAATTGTTCTTCTCTATTTACTTTCACTGGTATCTATGTATTGATGACTCTAAAATACTTATCTCCTGACTGACCTATTCAGAGTTCCCAGCCCTTAGCATGACAGGAAAAGCCCTTCTATAATCTGGCCTCTGCCTGGCTCTCCAGCATCATCTCCTGCTTTTCTCCTAACTCTCCATGTAGGACTTATTTTTTTCTTGAAGAAATAAAGCTGGGTCTTTCCTCAGGACCTTTCATTTGAAATTTGCTCTACTTCGAATACTCTAGCCCTACTTCTTCCATGACTTACTGCCATACTTCATTCAAGGTTTGCTCAAATGTCACCTCCCTGACCACCTCATCTAAAATGGTAGCACCATTACCTTACAGTGATTTAATTTCCTTCATACTACTTATTATAATATTATATATATCACTGTTTAATAGTATCTGTGTCAATATATTTTTAAGATATCAGTCAATAGGGCGCCTGGGTGGCTCAGTTGGTTAGGCGACTGCCTTCGGCTCAGGTCATGATCCAGGACTCCCTGGATCGAGTCCCGCATTGGGCTCCCTGCTCGGCAGAGAGTCTGCTTCTCCCTCGGACCCTCCCCCCTCTCATGTGCTCTCTCTCTCTCATTCTCTCTGTCTCAAATAAATAAATAAATAAAAATCTTTAAAAAAAAAAGATATCAGTCAATACAGTATTATCCAATATACCGTATACCATACAGCATAAAATAGAAATGTGGAACACATGGTGTATAAGGTAAGACAATGTAATATAAGATCACTAGAATGTAAGGTCCTTCAGAACAGACAATTTCCTTCTGTAGTTGCATCACCTATAAACAGTGCCTGATACATAGTAAGAACTTAAAATATGCTTTTGGAATGACTGAAAAGGATTACCTAAAAAACAGTGACCTTCTTCTACTCTTCTTATGTATTTTTTCACCCTCTCCCCCCGCCAGCTTTTTCCATGGAAGACACAACACTCACCTCTAGGCCTTAGAGCAGTAATTGATGGGGACCAGGACTTGCATCCGGATCTTTTCATTATATTTTTACTTCAAATACATTTTTTTTTCAATTATGGTGCCACCTCAAGTTATAATCTTTTTTAGAGGAAGCCCATTCATTTATAATATAGTTCCCCATTGGCAGTGTCTGGTCACAGGAAGCTGCATTAAATATTTACTGTGGGCTAGCCACTCTATTCATACTTGAGATCCACAGACAAAACACTGTTCTTATATTCAAGGAACTCTCCATCTTACACAAGGATATATGCACACAAAAAAATTGCAGTAATTTCTGACAAAATTGTGTACAACCTGCACAGCAAAAAACTTACATTGTAACTTTTAAAATTCCATTTGCAGGATGAATTTCTATACATACACATGCAATCACACACACAAACATACTTCATAACAAGCTTGGGCATACTTGATATTCATTTTTCTATTCTTTGAGTAAACTTCAAGGCTGGATAACCACAGACACACCTGACCTCAGCAGAAAAACATCTCTCATCTGCCTATTTGTCAAACTTGAGCTCCAAAACCAGATGCTAGCCTAGGAAATAGCAGCCTCATTTGGAGGTGTCTCCACATAGTGCTTGCCTTCAAAAGAGAGCCACTGGAAATGAAAAAGCAAAGGCCTTTTTGATTATCCATTTTTTCCAATTTGGAAAAAAATGTTCATACTTGTTCTGCACTCTGGAGATCGGCTAGTCCTTTCACCGACTTGCTTTATCTTTCCGTATACACATTTTTTTCCAAGATCATATTTGGCCTGCGATTGACCTCACAGGTAATTTATTTTGCAAGCAGTTCATGTTTAATCTATGTGGCATGACAAATAGCTTTCATATTATTTAGCTGACTAAGATGGAAGTTTGCAAAGGAAATTCTCTTCGACAGGCCGTGTCAGTGAGCTGCTGGTGCATTTAATGTGTCAGAGTGCGAAGAGCAGAGACTGCGTGAGTAATACCACTGGCAACCTTGACTTTTTAAAGGCTACCAAATTCTCTCATCCTCTGATGTTGCTGACTATGTCATCTTAGAAAGTATGGTGTTGTCCTTAAATATTTCAAAATCTAAGTGTTGATTAAACAATCTCAAGCATTCAGTGTTACTTTGTAAGAATTTACTTCAAAAGAATTATGAACTTGAAATCATCTTCATCCAAAAAGCACCAAAGGTTTTATTATAAAATTTAATATCTAGCCTCTAAAGTCTGTGTTATAGTGGATTTTTTGGTTAACATTCTGAATATAAGAACCACACCAAGGATTGAAGGTTTAAAATACTCTCTTCATTTAAAAATGCAAGAATATGGGGCGCCTGGGTGGCTCAGTCAGTTGAGCGTTTGCCTTCAGCTCCAGTCATGATCCTGGGATCCTGGGATCGAGCCCCATGTGGGGCTCCCTGCTCATCTGGGAGCCTGCTTCTCCCTCTCCCTCTGCCCCTCCTCCCCAGCTTGTGCTCTCTCTAATAAATGAATAAAAACTTTTTTTATGAATAAAAGATTTTTAAAAATGCAAGAATAATACTAAAATAGTAATGATGATAATATATTTTTACATGTATCACGTACTCTTTTGCAATGTAAATTGTCTAAAAACTTGAAGAAATCCTTTGATCAGAGATGTATGAGATAATATAAAATTTAACATAAGTAACCAGTATTCCTTAAGTTACACCAGTCTGTAAATTAAAAAAAAAGAATCATAATTAGTTTTCTGTGGAATTTTGTGAAGTTCTCTTTGGAAACAAAGAACACTCTCACATTCACCCCCAATGGTTTCGGGGATCTACAAGTGTATCCTATGGATGTGTTATATAGTGGTGTTCTTGGCCTCAGCTTAGCATCCCCATTTCTCTGCCCACTGATTGCTGCTCACTGTCGTGAAATTTCCTGTCACTGCTGATACTGGAGCAATGCGTGTCATCAAAATTCTTATCTGCAGGGAGAGAGAGAACCCCAGTCTCTAATTGCAAAAGAGAACTGATGACATCAAGGCCGTTCACAGGACAAGCTCTCAAAGTCCCATAGAGATTTTACTCAAACGCCACCAATTTTCATCTGCCTTTTTTTGCAGCACAACGTGAGCACCAAAACTGGATCATCCCCAGAACCAACTACTTCCTTCAATCTCTCCGACATCACACTGAAACAAACTTGTGCCCTTAAAATTTATAAAGGGGAAGGCCATTCCAAAATTGTTAGATATCATAGTTTTTTAAGAAAACAATAAATCAACCTATTGATTTTTTAAAAGATTTTATTTATTTATTTTAGAGAGAGAGATCAGGGGGAGGTGCAGAGGAAGAGGGAGAGAAAGAATCTAGAGTAGACTTCATGCTCAGCACAGAGCCCCACATGGGCTGGATCTCACCACCCTGAGATCACAACCTGAGCGGAAATCAAGAGACGGTCGCTTAACCAACTGAGCTGCCCAGGCACCTCTCGATCTACTGATTTTTAAGTCTTGATGGCCAATTTAAACTTAGTGAATAATATTTTTACTGTAATATAGAAAAATACCTGGGATATTATGATTTACAATAAGAAATATATATTTTGGTCTTCATCCATGGTTCCTGGCACACAGCTCCTTAAAATTTCCCAGGTGATAAAAGGCACAGAGGCATCTTTTGTTATTGTATTTAATCTTTGTTCCCACTTCCTGAAATAGCACCAGAGTGATAGAAGTGAAATGGGTGTCTCTTGTTACTCACAATAAGCCTCTTTCAACCACACTTGAGTTTATATTAATGAGGCGATTTTGGAAAGCTGCTAGATAACCACAGGTTGGGAACTTGTTGCCAGGGGAGCCGACTGTGTAATTAGAGGGTTAGAACTTTCAACTCCAACCCTCTGACCTCTGAGGAGGGGAGAGGGGCTGGGAGTTGAATGTCTCACCAATGGCCAATGATTTAATCAAGCATGCCTAAATAAAGAGGTTTAGAGAGCTTCTGGGTTGGTGAATATGGGGTCCCAGGAAGGTGGCCCCCAGAGAGGATGCATGGAAGCTCTGGGCCCCTTCCCACCTACCATGCCCTACGCGTGTCTTCCATCTGGCTATTTCTGCGTTTTATCTTTGTATAATCAATCAGTAATCTAGGAGGTAAACTGCTTTCCTGAACTCTGTGAGCTGCTCTAGCAAATTAATGGAACCCAAGGAGGGTATAGTAGGAATCTCTGATCTATAGCCAGTGGGTCTTAACAACCTGGACTTACCGTTGGCATCTGAAGTGAAGGAGGAGGCAGTCGTGTGAGGCTGGGTTCTTAACTTGTGGGATGTGATGTAACTCTGGGTAGAGAGGGTCAGATCTGAATTGAATTGTGAGATTTAGCTGGTGTCACAGAGTTATTTGGTATGGGATAAAGAAGAAAAAACCCACAAAGTTGGTGACCAGAATTCTGTGAGTGGAGTCTTGTAATAGGGAAAAATAATATCTTAATTACTGTGCATTCCAGGTGGAGATGTCTATAGAGAAGACTACTTTTAAACTCTTTCAGGTCCAGAATGTTATTTTATAATTGCAGGAAAATCTAGAGAAAGGTTACAATAAAAACACATAAAATTCACAACACTATTTAACTGGTCTATGGGCTAAATATCTCCCCTCTGTTTTCAGTAAATATTCTTGAATACTATTGTGTGGTCAGCTCTTAACTGGATAGCTGGCGTGCACATCTTTAGTAGAGACAGGCTTCCAGAAAAAGTCCTATGTGGGGTAGAATTTCTTCTATCCCCCCTTTTACCCCAAAGTAAAGCAAGAACTTCTGCCAAGTACAGAAAATAAGGAGGATTCGGAAAAATGTCAATACTTCCTCTGTGGTGTGGCATACATAATATGGCCTGTATGTTAGAAGACTGTAGATAGCATACAGAGCTCGGGGAACTGAGGAAGCTGGAAGGGATAATGGTGAAGACAGGGGGTAGCTTGACGGTCCATAGACACCCTATGATATCTTTTGGCCCCACCAAGCCACCTCAAAGAGATGTATCAAAGAAAACAAGTTCATTTGCTATGCAGGTATCACTTAGAAACCAATCCAGAATTTGATGCTAAAAACAAACAAACAAGCAAGCAAAAAAACTTCCTGCCTATAGAGTCCCCTTTTAAGCTAACTTTTGAGCTTAAGCGGGGCGGGGTAGGCAGAACCATAGTGCAGTGTCACTGTTCAAATCATTATATTCTAGAAGCTATTAATAAGATTTCTCCTTTTGGTTTATTATGACTGGCATGTCCGCCCAAAGGAAAGTAAGGAAGCTACCCCAGAGCTAACCCTATGGAGTCTTGAGCTAATATAAGAGTAATACAAAGAAAAAAATGAAACTTTTGGATTATGACATAAAGCAGAAAAAAATGAGATTTTGTAAGCAAATTAAAGTTTTGAAGTGAGCAACCCCAATTATAGCTAATCACAGGGGATATTTTATTTTTCTTGATGTGAGAATAGCTTTCTGGCAAGAAAACTCAGTAGCACAGGGCTTCATCAGATTCCACTCTGGAGTAGAGAAGCCAAGTAGTTTTCCTGAAATACTGAAGTCCTTGAGGGACTCAACAGCACAGTTCCCATTCTATGGAGTTTAGATTTGAATAGGAGGCACCAGTTTAATGCAATTGTTCATTTACATTGGTTAATGATGAATCAGAATCATTGGTCATTAGGTTTTTTTTTTTTTTAGCCTGTCTGTACATATAAAATTGTCATTGAATTTTGTTCCAATTGAACTTTTTTCCTTCAAGGTTTGAAAGAATTCTGTGTGATCCCATCAAATTATAATTGGTAGCACAAAAACCTCCCCTAGGAATGGGAGATGAAGTGATTACCCAAAATAGAGTTGAGCTGTGAAAAGCTTTGTACAAAACTCTGAAAGAGGAATATAACCTTATTAATTGCACCATATCTTTCAAATATTTCAGGCTTTCATGTATTCAACCAACGTGAGCTCTGCCAAATTTTACATTTAGTAGGAAAGTTTTAAATCCCCAAAGGCTCCTTTGACTGGAAAATTTGTGTGGCATTTTGGTAGTGGATTTCAGTTTGCTATGAAATACCATGTAAACTGATCTTCTGAATCCCAGGTTTTCCTAATACACCCGAGCATGTGATTTGAACTAGTGATTCCATTTGCAAATTAGTCAATGAAAGTGATTAACAGACATATAATGGTAAATGCCATCCTACACAAAGGATGACTTGTGAGTTAAAGTGATTTAAAGTTCATAAAGTTTGCCTATCAAACCAGATGTTTGGAAATTACTTGTGGAGATCAATTTACTACTCTGGATACAATTCATTTAAAGACCATTAGACACATAATTATAATAATAGCATTTATTTTCTTAAAATCAATCCATCTGCCTTTAAACCAGAGGTGGGCAAACTATAGGTATGGGCCAAATATGGTGTACCTACCATTTTTGTAAATTAAGTTTAATTGGCACAAAGTCACACATTCTTTTTTTTTTTTGGTTATCTATGGTACTTCTGTGTTACAACAAAGTTGAGTAGTTCTGGTGGAAACTCTATGGTCTAAAAAACCTAAAATATTTACTATCTTGCCCTTTCTAGAAAAAGTTTGTTGATCTCAGTTTTTGTCTCTGTTTTGTGACATAAACAGATTTAGAATTTTTCACAATGAGAGTTACCTACCATTTATTATCTGCCAGGCTCTGTGCAAACACTTCCTAGACTTCTTTTATCTCACTACAGTTCTTTGAAATATTGTTATTTCTATTGAACATATGAAGAAATGAGAAGCTTTAGAAGTTTAGGTGCTTTGCCCATGTAAACACTGGAGCTAAGATTCAGCCTCAAGTCTGACTCAAAACCCATGCTGTTCCTCTTTAATCCATCTCTTCTCTGATAAGTCCATGGTCTTCTTCCGGGCAATGTGCGTGATTTGACCCCATGAGAAATAGTGCCAGTGGTAAAGCCTCTTAGCCACCTGGATATGAAGTCAAGTTGAATAAAGTGCTCTAGAGGGGACAAATAGCTTTAAAAGTTTCCTCAAAGTGTAAAGAGTTCAATTTAAGTACTCAGATTAGTCCCGCATGGTCTGTTTCAAAGCTTTCAAACCAGCCTGTGTTTGGGAGTCACAATTTGGTAATGAATTAGGAAGTATCTTTTGGCAAACTGTTGATGTACTTCTCTGAGTTGCTGCCTCTTCATCTTTTAAGAAGGCATGAGAACTGCAGGGATGTAGAGTTATCACCAGAAAACCTGCATGAATGCTCCCCCAACTTGTCTTCTCAGCCTTTCTGGGGGTACATGGTGTCTGGAGTGCTTGAAGGCTGTGATTTCTTTTCATGGCTGAGATATATGCCAACACACGAAGGCCTAGGCTATTTTCCTGGTGATAACACATTTCATTTAACTGCAGCCTTTGGCTGGTTTGGCCCCCTATCTACATGTTCTGAAAAAAATATGTTTTTACCTAAAGCAGAAAAAAAAAAAAGCCATAGAATTTTAAAGGAAAAATAACCTTGGAAGACATTAAGTCCAACTCCCTAATTTTGTGAGTGAGTAAATGGAGGACACATCCTAACGGAGAATGTAAGGTAGGATGTCCCTGACTCCACCTTCACTCACATAGAATATAGTACATAGATATCCCCCAGAAAGAATCAGGTTATCCTGAGATCTATTAGTTATTCCAGGCACCTCTTCAGGGTTTTGAAGATTATGAAAGTATTTCTGGCTTACCAAGGATAAGACAACATTGTCAGTATTATCAGTAGTAATATCATTTCAGGTTATATAATGATTTTAACTTTTCAAAGTAATTTCCTACTGACAATGTTGTTTTATCATCTTATTAGTTATGACAAAGGGAAATTAAGCTGTGGAATTTTGACATAACTCGTCATTAACATCTTTTTCTCCTGACATGAAATCGACTTCAATACAAAGCAAAAATAAAGTAAAATAAAATAAAGATCAATTCCTAGTAATTTTTTACTTCTTAGTGAAAAGCCTAGTAAAAACGAGGCTTGTTGATAGAAACTCTTATTTTCTTCATCTTTTCACCTTTCTTCACCCCTCCCTCCAACCCCAACCCTTGCTGTTCCTCCCTGTTCCTGGTCCCCTTGTGTCTCCACCCAAGAGGAAAATGTTTTTGAGCACGAAAATGGGGGGACTGAGATCAAGGGATTTCTGGAATTGTTGAGTTTCCAGGCTTGAGGATTCTTTGAAACAGTGGGAAAAGTTCAAGTACTAGTGATACATTTAAAAGTACATTGACAGAAATCAAGGGCATATTTTCACTAAACGAAAAGCACAGATCTCTTAAGTACATATTTGTCCATTTGGTTCCATTCCTTAGACCAAATTCACATTGTTTTTTCAGAGTCTAAATGTGTACAGAGCTTCTAGCCAGATTGTGACACCCCACTTCCATGTTCCTTCCACAAATTAAGCCATTAAGGACATTTTCATGCTCATATTCATCATTTATGTCTCCTCATGGTATTGCGTTTGATAGTGGAAAATATTATCAACATATTATTCTGGTTACTTTGGCAAAGTGAATTCTCCTTAATAGTATTCTATTACATACCCCATGTGAGACCAAGAGACTTACAAACTTTTTCCCCCTCTTCTCCCTGAGTCATCTTGTCTGGCATTTCACAGTACATTCCAGAAGGCAAGACAGGGAGAGTAACCGCAACAGTAGCAGAGGCAATTCTTTGGGAGGAAACGCCTTTGTTTGAGGGAGGGGAAGAGAAAGACAGAGGGAAAAAAAGAGAGGGAGGTGGAGAGAGAGAGAATCAGCACTGCCAGGGATTAAGAAAATAAGGAATATAGGTTATTCACTATTCATCTCCTTGAAGGGTTGTTCTGACCACTCAAAGAGTGAAACACCAGAAAAAAGTTAAAGAGATTCAAGGGAGAGAAATTAGAAATAAAAACTGAAGGCTTGACCTTGATCTTGGTCTGCCTTCTACCCCATTATACTGGGGTTCTCCTTCGGGGCAGGCTAAGAAGATTTAAAAAGCTTACCAAATTGGTCTAATGGGCATGTGTGTAGGGGGGAGGCGTGTGTGCGTGTGTGCAAGTTTAAGCTTTAATATTTGATGTTGTCATAATATCCAATCTAAGGATTTTCCTGTTTTTAAAGGCATTAGACACAAATGCCATTTTCCTTTCCAAAACAATCTCCAAGTAAGGATGGTAGCCTCAACTTTTCTATTAAACTGGGAGCTATTAACCTAGTGTTTAAAGGAAAATCAAGAATGACTGTTTTTCTCACCTATCATGTCACGTGAAGCTACCATTACTTAAGAGCAGAAAGTCTAACAAAAGGCCCATCGTATCAGAAACAAAGCTACAGAGTCTGCAAACATATTTAAGTTAATTATTGGATTATTTTAATGGGAGATGGATGTATGGCGGCAGAGGCAGGAGAGGTAAAGGAATAAGAAGCCTGGAGCAGATACGTATTCTCAAGCTGTTCCATTTTCCCCAAAAGACGTCCAAGAATTGCATGTACTGGCCAAAAAGGTTTTGAAACTATTATTCTGACATCTTTCTGACCTTATATTTCTACATCTTGAGTCTCACAAAGACAGCATAGTTAGAATTTCACCTACTTTATATTAGATACACTTTGTAGAAAAATAACATTACCTGGTAGCAAAGCATTCAAAAACCTGGAACCAGCTCCAGGGCAGTTGCTTACATAGTTGCATTGCCTTGAACACTGTAGATTTGGGTCAGGGAAGAGGAGGTAACTTTAGCCACTGGCTTCATAGCTTCCCACAGTGGAGCATTCTGTGATTGCGGCTATGCTGCCCCCAGCCCAGCCATCGTCAAAGGGGTTAGTTATCCTCTAATAATTTTGCAGACATATGGAGCCTGAGGGCAATAGGACCCAGTGGCAATTGAATGCACTCACATGGATGGGGGAGGCGGGCCAGAAATGCAGACAATGCTCCCTGCACTTTCTAGAGTTTATTCATTTGCTTATGCTGCAGAGTGTGGGGCTAAAGAAAGGCTGGCTAATGATATTTCAACAGGATTTGTGCCCTGCTCTGTCATCCAACGAATAGAGAGTTTTCAAAGCAATTGAATTGAATTTTTGAGGAGAACACCCAAACGACATAGAATTAAGAAGAGGCTGAAATGTATGGTCTGCAAATGACCATTAGGTTGATTTAATTCTCCCACTCAACATTCACCCGGGAAAAGGGGGAGAGGAGAATGAGCATGTTGTAGCCTCAGGGAGCCATTTCTGAGTAAAGTTCCTTTTCTTTCTATGGCAGAGCAGAGCTAGGGGTTTTTAATGGAAAAGCTGTAAGTAATTCAACAAGAAGGAGGGATAGCCGCAGCAGGTAAATGATCAAATGCTCAACTTTGATAGAGCTTATAAGTTACTTATAGCCAAAAGAAAGTGAGGTAACAACCCCCGCCAAATAAAACCTCAGTGCCTTAAAATAATAAACATCGGGGCGCCTGGGTGGCTCAGTCGGTTAAGCGTCTGCCTTCGGCTCAGGTCATGATCCTGGGATCCTGGGATTGAGTCCCACATTGGGCTCCCTGCTCAATGAGGAGCCTGTTTCTCCCTCTCCCTCTGCCTGCCACTCCCCCTGCTTGTGTTCTCTCTCTTTCTGTCAAATAAATAAATAAAATCTTTAAAAAAAATAATAAGCATTTCATTAGCTTATGGATCTGTACATCTTTTAGCAGGCTAGCCCGTGTATATTCTTCTGGTGGTGGCAGAGGCATGAGAGGGCAAAAGTGGTATCAAATATACACTTTTTAATCCTCTTCTAGTATTAAGTTTGCTAACATCCCATTAGCCAAAAGCGGTTGCAATGCCAAGCCATAGCAAAGGGCATAGATACAAAGAGGGTGAAAATTGGAGCCCCCAGGGCAGTAGCCATTCTGGGCAGACGCCTGGAGGCAGCTCATGGGCCCTCAGTTTGCCAGAGGGGTAGGATGCTGGCAGGAGACTGTGGTGACAGGTAAAGGCTTTGAAAAGGAAAGAAATGCTTTCAGTTGAATAAGAAGAACTCTTGACCAAGTAGGAGCAAGCCTTGAAGATGTGTGAAATCACCCCGTATTAGGATTGGCAGGGCACCAGCACCTTGGCTGATGTTGAGAGAGAGGAGGAAACATTTCCTCATCAGAAAAATGGGAATGATTGTGATAGTTGCACTCACCTCATAGAGCAGTTGGGAGGGTTAAAGGCATTTGTCCTTAAGGAAGATGGAGGAAAGCCTTGCCACTCGGTAAATATGCAGAACGGGTTAACTTTTACTATCACTAGTCTTCAACCAAATGGAATCTAGTGTCTGTCCTGGTCAGTCTATGGAAATGCTTCTGTCAAATGTCCCCTGTGTTCTTGAGGTCGTCGAATGCAGTAATATCTTTCCAGGATCCATCTTGCTTGGCTTCTGTGTCATGCTTTGCCCAGTTTCCCGGATTCACTGTGTGAAACTATTAGCCTCTCAGTGATTCGTTTTTCTCTACATACCCATTAGTGGTGGCTTCTTTGGGAGATATAGATCAATGTATCCAACTGCCTATAAACATTTCTACAGATACCTCTAACCCAGCATGTCCAGAACCAAGCCCACTGTATTCAGTTTCCAGCCTCTCAGTGATTCGTTTTTCTCTGCATACCCATTAGTGGTGGCTTCTATATCTTGGGAGATATAGATCAATGTATCCAACTGCCTATAAACATCTCTACAGATACCTCTAACCCAGCGTGTCCAGAACCAAGCCCACTGTGTTCAGTTTCCAGAACTCCTCTTCTTCTTCTACCTGCCCCTTCTCGATGAACAGTCCAGCTAGGTCTGCAGGACCCCAAGTTTGTGTTCTCTCTTAGGTACTCCTCATTTACTCTGATGCTAAATCCTTTGTGATCAGGTCTCAATCAACATCTTTTACCCAATTCCAGATGTCACTTATTTAGCTAAGATCCTAATAATTTCTCACTTGTATTCCTGTAATAACCTCCTCATGGGCCTCCTTTCTTACTCCGCTATCCACTCAGAATCTATTGCCTACACTGAAGGGAACATCATCTTTCAAAAAATATGAGTTGATAAATATCACTGTCTTGCTACAAATGCTTCAGCATAAAACCCAAAATCTTTCATTCAGTCATAAGATACTACTTCGGGATCCACCTACTCCTCTAGCCTGATACCCACCACTCCCTATAATCCAGCCAGAAGGAAAGGATTAATGAAGAGTTGGTTACATTTGGAAATGCAGGGGAAAGAGGCAAGTTAAAGTAATTAATGTGTATTCACCGTGGGACATAAAAACCTAGATGATTTGGCTGATCTTTATTCGTTCATGCATTTTATCAACAAATATTTTCTAGGAGCCCCTGATAAGGCATGTTAGGGATCTATCAGTGAAGCAGTTAACTGAGGTGCCAGGAATATATTGTGAAACGAAACAGACTAATTCCTGCTCTCATAGGGAAAGAATGACAGTAAATATGTAAACCTGTGGCATGTAGGATAGCGACACATGCCATAGCAAAAAAAAAAAGAAAGAAAAAAAAATAAGATAAAGGAGATAGGGAGTGTTGGGAGAGGTGATTGGGAGTTGCTATTTTATGTAGTGGGGTGACCAGGAATAGCTTCTCTGAAAAGGTGACATTTCAGCACAGATCTGAAGGAAGCGAGAGAAATAGTAAGCCATGCGGATATGTGTGGAGAACATATTCAGGTGCAGAGAACAGCAAGTGCAAAGGCCCCAAAGCAGGATTAGGCAAAGGATGTTTGAGGAATAGAAATTAGGCCATTGTAGCTATAGCAGAAAGGGTGAGAGGAAAATAGTTAAGAGCTAGGAGTAGGGGTCATAGCAGTGTCTGGAGCCAGACATGAAATCAAAGTCATTCTAAGGATTTTAGCTTCTCTTATGAGGGCAATGGGGGGGGTGTCTTGCTGGGATTTGAACAGAGGAGTGACATGATCTCTCTGGACTTGTCCTTTCATCTCCTTTTCTTCCTGGCACACTAATTACTTGAAGTTCCCCATTCTTTCTCTTCCTCTGAATCTTTGTGCGTGTGTGTGGCTACCTCTGCCTGGAGCCTCCTTTGCCCTCATACCTGCCTCTCCATCAATCTCCTAGTAGATCTTCAGGTTTCATCACAGACATTACTTCTCCATGAAGGTTGGAGTAGGTGCCCTTTCCAAGTTCACCCACGACATTTTCTCAGTCAAGAGACTTCTGGAGACAACTGACAGAGAACCTAACTATCAGCAGTGTAGACCATAAGAACGGTAAATGCTTGTCTGTGAGATGCTTGGAGGTAGACGTTATAATCATTAGTTCAGCAACTTAGGTGTATTCACAAAGACCCAGGTTCTTTCCATTCTTCAGCTTCACCACAATCGGCATATTGGCTTTCATCTTCCATCTTGTCCTTGCTGGTTGTAAGATGGCCCCATCTTATGCTCACAGGCATCAGAAGCCAAAGCAGGGACAAAGATAAGGGATTCAAAGAGCCTTCTTTTTTCAGTGTCCTTGCTTTTCGTCAAGGGAGATCATCTTTCCTAGAAAGCCCATTAGAAGTTCCTTTGTCTAATTAGCTGAGACTGGACCATATTTATTATAGCTGTTGTTTAACTGTATCTCCCAAACATAGCATCATAACACCCAGCCCAGATTGTGCCACATATTTTGCTCAATAAATATTTGTTGACTAAAATAAATGTTTAGTGGCTTTTATTCTCCTTGTTGATAGAATGTGAAGTTGAGGGGCAGGAATTTTATGAAAGTAACACATTTTCCAGATAAGAACTGCTGACTAGAATTCAGAGAAAGACATGTATCATATGATCTCACTGATATGAGGAATTCTTAATCTCAGGAAACAAACTGAGGGTTGCTGGAGTGGTGGGGGGTGGGAGGGATGGGGTGGCTGGGTCATAGACTTTGGGGAGGCTATGTGCTATGGTGAGCACGGTGAATTGTGTAACACTGATGAATCACAGACCTGTACCTCTGAAACAACACATTATATGTTAAAAAAAAAAAAAAGAAGATAATAGGAAGGGAAAAATGAAGGGGGGGAAATCAGAGGGGGAGATGAACCATGAGAGACTATGGACTCTGAGAAAAAACTGAGGGTTCTAGATAGAGGGGAGGGGGATGGGGGGATGGGTTAGCCTGGTGATGGGTATTGAAGAGGGCACGTTCTGCATGGAGCACTGGGTGTTATGCACAAACAATGAATCATGGAACACTACATCAAAAACTAATGATGTAATGTGTGGTGATTACATAACATAATAAAATAAAATTAAAAACGAAAAAAGAGCTGCTGACTAGAAATGAGTGAAAGAATTGTTAAATCATGTCGTGGCCTCACCTATGTTTGAAAATAGCAAAATAATAAAGTTCTAATTTGTATGTTAGAGTTTCCAAATAAAAATTCATAAATTTCCAAAGGGTTGAAGTTGAAATGAAGTTTGCGTTATCTAAACCATGAAATTTAAACATGCTTTAAAGGAGATTTTCTCCACCCTGATTTCTGTTCCTTGATAATGATGTTCAAAAAATCTTTCTCGGGGCACCTGGGTGGCTCCGTCATTAAGCATCTGCCTTCGGCTCAGGTCGTGATCCCAGGGTCCTGGGATCGAGCCCCGCGTTGGGCTCTCGGCTCAGCGGGAAGGCTGCTTCTCCCTCTGCCACTCCCCCTGCTTGTGTTCCCTCTCTCGTTGTGTCTCTCTCTGTCAAATAAATAAATAAATTCTTAGAAAAAAGTCTTTCTCAATTCTGCTGAACTATATCTGCACCTCACTGGTCAACTGTAAACCATAATCCCTGAGATATGGGTCAAGCACAAACACAAAATAACACCCAGGAGGAGAACCCTGGAGAGCCAGTTGTTGATGGTGCAGTGGGGAATTTCTATATTGGTACAAGAATGAAAGATGTTTGATAGCTCAACAAAAGAAGTGGAATTGGGTCAGTGGTTCTGGCTCAATGGAAGCATATTTTTCCAAGTATTCTTCTCATTAAGCTGGTGTCCAGCCATGCTCAGTCCCCTCTATGTCTCCTTTCTATCCATGAGTAGACCTGCAGGTGTCCTTCGGAAAGGCATGGGGTTACAACTCCCTAGAGGCAGTCTCCAGGCTCTGCCTTCCGTTCTCCACTCCAAACCCACTTGTTCTGCCCTAGTGTCCTGAGTTCCTGTCCCGTGCTGTTTTCCTTCATCCCTTCATGCAGCAGAAAAGGCCACTCAGCCTGATCCACGCTTTAGCTCTAGATTCCCCACAGTTCCATGCTCTGGACTCTTGGTCGGAGCAGCTCCATTCTGAGCCCAACCCAGGCTGAAAGAAATGAAATCCAGGTGTAATACTCATTTGTCATTTTAAAGTTTTAGAACCAGCCTCTTTATCTTTTAGAAGGACACTTGGTGTCCTGCTGAAAGGGCCACAAATGGCCCTAGGCCAAGAAGGAGAGAGAGAGAATTAATGCTGGGCTGGGTTGGATAGCTAAGTTGGTCAAGTACCACCCAATAATGATGCACAGAAAGAAGCAAAACTGCTCAAATGCCAGAATTCTAAGAATGTGTGCAGTAGAAAAACAGAAAGAATAGCAACTAGAACTACCAAAACAAAGTGATGAAGAATCTTAGACTTATGACCATTGCATAATTATGAACAAACCCAGAAATGTATATAATGAGTTTCTTAACTCTGCTATAAGAAAGTACTTCTAATGTAGATATGAACCAGATGGAGACAGATAAACATCAACAGACCACATAGAATCAAGTTCTGGACAGACAGGGCATGAAAACATGTTTCCCTTTCCAATACGAAGAATTTCACCAAATTTTCTAGTTGCAAGAATTTGAATTTGGGACTAGGATTATACTACTTATTATTTGAGCTTTGTGATTATAATATATCTGAGAACATGTGTGTATGTGTGTGTGCACTTAGTGTTTAATGACTTATGTGTAGTATATTTATTCTCTAGTAATCCTTTCATTGACTCCTACATTAAAAATCATCTCCCTACACTGAGCATATACACTTGTCTTCAGGTATTGTTGAAGGGTGAAGTCTGAATCCAGCAAGACCCAAACCACCATTGAGTGAAATTTCCATGGCCCAGAGTGGGCTGCCATGAAAACAGATCCTTTCACAGAATTCTGGCTTACCAGACTTTTTTCCCATTCAAGTGGGCCTTATGTTATAATTAAAAATTGACATACCTCATCTTTTGAAATGTAATCTGTGATAGCCCAAGATATCTTATAAGGTCTCTTCCAATTTATAAATTAGATTGGCAACTCTTTAATCATCAAGTAGTTCCTGCTTTGGGTTAATTCATACTACTTCAAAAAAACCCTAAAACTTTAAAATTATGATTTTTTTGCTTATATTGTTGTTAGACACACGGTGCTTATATATTTCTTTGATATGGGAAGTCTTCATCAGGTGAGATCTTATTAAAACAGAAAGATTGTGTACTATCTTTAAAGGATTTCTCTTAAGGTTTTGACTGAACACTAATGTAATGGATAGAGTGCATATAATAAACACTATGTATCAGAAAAAAACAAATAAATTAAGCCTGATTTATTTAGCTATTTGTGTTTTTTGGGGTTTTTTTTGACCTATTAAACATACCGCTGCTAACAAAATTTGGTCATGGTCAGAGAGCACTGGAAAGTTTTATGACAGCCATTTTAAAACTGATACATGATAGTTTCTCCCCTTGCCTGCTTTTATGCTGTGAAACTGTTTTAAGAAGGAACTACTATAAAATATTTTATTGTTGTCATTTATCAAAGTACTACCCAAATGTGTTCCCCATAGCTCAAAAAAGTCTCAATTTAGCTTTTAAAATTTTATGTTTTTCAATACTAACGTTTTCACATCACTGTTCTTTTCTTACAGATATCTATTTTTAGCATGCTAACATTAGACTCAATTTTGTGGAACTTCTGATGTACCCCATCTCCTCCAAATAAAACATTTTTTTTGGTTATCTTTCTAACTTCTGTAAAATATTCTGTCATAAAAAAATGAACTTTGTAATTGAAATTAACATAATTAAATTTTATTCAAACATTACCATGATCTGATTTAAAGCAATGTACAACAAATAAAACCCAGACCTGCACACAGTTGTGGAGTGCAACGCACATTGAAAGAATCAGTACAAAGTGAAACTGCCACACAGGGAGCACTCAGCTCACAGATGCCTTGTAGTTACCAATTTTATATAAATTGACCAAATTTTCTTGAAAATCAAACATTGATTCAGCATTAGGAAAATTTATTTACCTTTCCAGTTAAACCACGTATCAACATGTCATCGGTGGTTTTCAGTGAATTCTCCCAGTAATGTGGTGAAAGAGAGTTAGCAATAAATTCTTTTCATTTTAGAGATTGCAGAACTTGAAGCAGAGAAATACTAGCTCTAACTGCACAGCCACGTTTTTCAAAATGGGCTAAAACATTGATCGTCTGATATTTTTTATCAAGTTAATTGAGAGCGTTCTTAGTTAAGTTGCATTTAGTTTTGGAAAGAAGTAAACTAAATTTTATCTTGCCCTATGAAAAATATACTATTTCCTTTTACTAAGTGATACAGTTTCCAATTGAACTATTAGTAGAAAAGACTAAGAATATTTTTACTTAAAATCTATTTGACAGGGCGCCTGGGTGGCTCAGTTGGTTAAGCGACTGCCTTCGGCTCAGGTCATGATCCTGGAGGCCCTGGATTGAGTCCCACATCAGGCTCCCTGCTCGGCAGGGAGTCTGCTTCTCCCTCTGACCCTCCCCCCCTCATGTGCTTTCTCTCTCTCTCATTCTCTCTCTCGCAAATAAATAAATAAAATCTTTAAAAAAAATCTATTTGACAAAGTCTAGGGATGTGATTAAAATAAAGTAAATAATATATTTTTATATTCCCTAAATAAATTGGTCCATATCCAAGAAATTATAGGCACAAACATAAATTTAGTCAATTTAGAGATTGAAAGAGTAAAAATACTTGGTTTTCTGATTCAATAGGTTAATACTTTTTTTAGATTTTTCAGAATGAAAAACTACTTGCATAATTTCATACCCATGATAATACAGTGTGTATATCAGATTTATAGATATTTCAGTTATGTAAAAATTATCCAATTGCCAGCCCATTTCTCTATTAGAACATATTTTTTGTTACTACATGAGATTGAAAAAATTTCCCACAAAAGCAGTCTTCATGATCTCTATTCTATATAAAAAATATAGCATAAATCATGCCATAAAGTAAGGGATTTGAATGTATCTGATAATAAATATGAGCTATAAGTTCAGCCATGAGTTTTGACCATATAATTTTGCAATATATATCTTATATTGCTCTGGTTTTAATTTAGAAGGACATTTTGTTCAGCAATCTTTCTTGATTTACACCCTTCTCAATTTCGAAAACCTTAAGTTTTTGCTCTATATTTTTGAAAAAATAGCCTTTGAGTGATTCTAAGTGGTACTACTTTTGTAATGTAGTGGTTAATTCTCTGTACATTTGGAAAGAAACCAACAAAGTGTTGTTAATTCTACTGGTTAGGGAGAAGATGTGTTCTGAGTAATTTTATTTTCTGGCAAACACAGGATTCATCAAGGAAATTTTTTATTTCAAAGCAGTGACAAATATACAATATACTTTGCTATCTTAATAAAGATATTTCAAGTCATGTATTAATAGTTGGAAATTTTTTTACAGTTGTTTTTTGAACACCTTGCACATCTTCATAGTGGAGGAAGTATAGGAAATTGGTTTAAAGGAGAGCTTTCTTATTTTCTAAATAAGACTTTTCTTTCTTATTTATCACTGTCTTTTATATTTGAACTTCAACAAATAATTCTGTGAACCTGAGAGATTTGGGAGATGGGTTCCACTTCATCAGTATTTTACTGTAGAATAGATAATTAGAAGGGATTTCATTTCACGAAAGCAATAATTTCACATGCTTTATACCATTGCTAAAAGTATAAACCACCCATTGATTATGAAGCTACCTACCAATTAGATTTCATCGACTAAAGAAAGGAGTAATATTCAGTTACTGAACCACATCCCTCACTGTTCATATGTTTTTGCCAAATGTAAATACTCAGAACTTTTTATTTATTTATTTCATTTTTTAAGTGTGCGTCTTTAATTTTTTAAGTGTGCTCTTTTGTTACATTTTTAAATTTATATTTTATTATTAAAATTCAATTAGCCAACATATAATACATCATTAGTTTCAGATGCAGTGTTCAATAATTTGTTAGTTGCAGGGTGCGATGAGCACTGAGTGTTAATCTCAGAACTTTTTTAAAAACAGAAATCAGGGGCGCCTGGGTGGCTCAGTCGTTAAGTGTCTGCCTTTGGCTCAGGTCATGATCCCAACGTCCTGGGATCGAGCCCCCATCAAGCTCCCCGCTCCGCGGGAAGACTGCTTCTCCCTTTCCTACTCCCCCTGCTTGTGTTCCCTCTCTCACTGTGACTCTCTCTGTCAAATAAATAAATAAAATCTTTAAAAAAAACAAACAAACAAACAGAAATCAATGATAGGGATGTAGAAGAGTAAGGAAATTAAAGTTCCAAGCAGTGTTGTTAATAGAATGGTTAAAGTATTTCAGTAAATGAGGAAGAAGAAATGATATTGTTTAAGGGAGAGGAGGTAAAGCTTCGCCAGTTTGAGACCCCCAATCCCAGCAAGCTGTGGGCAGTGATGCCTTGCCGTGTGGGGCTAAGGTTGGCGCTGCCCTTGGTTATGTTTAGGACTCATCTACAACGAGGTCAGAATTCAAGATGAAAGGAAATAGATTATTTTGACGGCGAACGTGACATATGAGATTCTAAGCAAAGAATCTTGTACCCACGATCTAGGAATCCTATGGAGAAAAGAAGTAAACCAACAGGACGATGCGGGTCAGAGATACTGGAGGACAGATGATGCGATATTAAAAAGCCCAAGGCGGGAAAGGTTTTTATGAAAACATAGAGGAGGTCCAAGCCAGCGGGGTAGTGGGCTTCCAGTATTTGCTGAGATTCCTCCTAAAGCATGTTGAAAAACTCTATGCCCTCTCACGTGTTTAACATCTTTTCAACATAAGCATAAAAAATTGGAGATAAAACAATGTAGAGCATATTATAAATATTGTCATAAAATAGTGTTACATGACTCTTCCAGATGAATGCAATGAAATAGAAAAAGCAAGCAATCTGATAGCCATCATTGTCTGTTATAAAAACATACGAAATAGCTCTTCTTTACAAGTTAGAAGTTTTATCTTTTTTTTTTTACTCCCTGAGTTTACATTTCCGTTCCACTTTCTCCCACAGAATTTAATCCTAATGAATATGCCTTTATAACTTCAAAACCTTTTACTGATGATCTTTCTTGCATTTTCGTAACAAAAACATATACATAAAATGAAATATTATTTATTTCATTTTATTTTGAGAGAGATAGAGAGCGCTCGCGTGCAAAGCAGGGAGGGGGCAGAGGGAGAGAGAATCCTCAAGCAGACTCCACACTGAGCTTGGAGGAGGTGGGGCTTGATCTCACCACCCTGAGATCATGACTTGAGCTGAAAAGAGTCTATCACTTAACTGACTGAGCCAGCCAGGCACCCCTGAAATATGATCTTTAATTACTGTGACCATGAGACTTAAAACATTCTACATGCTTTCAAATTAACTGTACCCTCCAATTATTATTATAAAATTAATCAAAACTACCAACATATTTATACATTTTTATAATTATTTATCATAAATGGCAAAATTTAGAATGAATTTTTAATAAGATGAATTAGGCTATTTTTTCAGCGAGTTCATGTATCTATGAAGAAGTTATTTTTTAGCATAAAGTATCCACATAACTTTATCCTTGTTTTTAGTTTTCATAGATATAAGATTATAGATAAATAGATGTTAGGTAGATAGATAGATAAATAGGTAGATATGTATGAAACTGTGTTCACATCAATAAATAGAAAGAGTTTGTTATGGCAATGCCACTTGATTTTTTGAACCACTTCTGAGTTATATGCCAAAAAATAGCATCAGGATGTATCTATTAATGCTTTATTTCATTTTTAAGCTTTGATTTAAATTCCAGCTAATTAACATATAGTGTAATATTAGTTTCAGGCGTACAGCTTAGTGATTCAACACTTACATTCTTTATCCAGTTGATGTTCAGTTAGATTTTTCTTCAGATTTGTTTGAAAATTGGAAAACACCTCACTTGCAAAAGGTTTTGTTACACAGTAGAGGTGTTCGCCTCCTGGGAAGTATATGAACAAAGTCATTAATATGACTTTGGGGAAATGACTATTAATTATGACCACACTCTTCACTTAAAGGTATCTCATTTAACTCAGTTTGCTCAGAAACGGTCGGGAAAATGTAAATATCACTAATTTAAGTGTACTTTTGCCAAAATAACATTTTAAAGAAAACTTTTTATATGTCAACCCTTCTGGATGAAGCCTATAACCTTATTAGATACTCCAACTCCCTCTCGACTGCACTCTGAACTCTTTACCATTTATTTTTTGTTTTTCTACAACTTACCGCTTTCTAATAGACAACATAATTTATTTAGTTTGTCTTTCCTGGAATGTGAGGGCTGTAACCTTGGTCTTTTTTTTCTTATTTATTAATGTATCTCAAACTCTTAGAATAAGGTCTGGCATTCAATACCTGTCCAATAATTGATTTTTAATAAAAAGCATTGGAGCTGCAGATATACTTCATTCAATTATGGAAAATGTCCCTCTAATACCTCGTTGCCATCCAAACTTATAGAATGTAAAATATCAAGAGTGAACCTTAATGGAATTGATGCACTTTGAATATCAATGATGTACCTTTGTAGGTTCATCAGTTCTAACAAATGTACCCCTCTGGTGGGGGATGTTGGTAATCAGTCAGGTGATGCATGTGTGGGGGCACAGGTTGCACTCAATTTTGCTGTGACCCTAAACTGCTCTAAAAAATAAAGTCTACTGAAAAAAAAAAGTCACACAAATCCAAATAGCAGGGCATTCTACCAAATACCTGACCAGTATTCCACAATACTGTCCAGGTAATCAAAAGTAAGGAAAGTTTGAAAAACTGTTACAATCAAAAGGAGTCTAAGGAGAAGTTATGACTAAATGTAATGTGATATCCTGGATGAGATTCTAGAACATAAAAAGAACACTAAGTCAAAACTAAGGAAATCTAAGTCAAGTAGGAATTAATAATAATGTATCAATATTGGTTCTTAATTATAACAAATGTACCATACTCAGGTAAGATGTTAATAATAGGAAATATCAATAACAGGAAACTGATGAGGATAGGACCTCTCTTCAGTTTTTCTGTAAATCTAAAACTATTCTTAAAAAACAGTTTATTTAAAAAAATCTAATTTTCTAAACCAGTCCTAATTGTCAACCAATCTACTAAATTTGAGTTAACTTTTGCCTGAAAATGTCTACTTTTATCTTTCTTTTTAAATAACTGTGGTGGTTCTCCTCCTGAAGGCAAGTGTCTTAATTCTGAATTTGAGTTCCAGACAGTTGGTTGAGAAGGTTGGGTGTAGGTAGGCCAATAGGCGGGGTGCAGATAGATGGAAAAGGCTCACAGTCTTACCTAGGACTGGTGACCTAGATGGAACTGGCGCTGCCATCTTTAATATTTCGTACTCTTTGCTTAGCTTTGCCCGTATGGGACCCTCCCTCCAGAGCACTGTGTTCTCTGGAGGCAGTCCAAGGATGAAATCAGTGAGACCAAGACTTCTCATTAGTCTAGGCATTCAGAACACTTATACGAAGGACAAGATCCCAAATTTCTGAAATCACATTTTAATCCTAAGGAGATATGTATAAAGCAGAGAAAACCAGGATGTCCTGCTGAGGCTTTCATCAATATTTTGAATTAGCCCTTTATTTGCTGCCAGATGGTTTTATACCCTCTAACTCCTCCCTTCTCCAGGACAATGTATTAGGAAGATTGGTAAGTGAAAGGTACAACTTTCTTTTCTAAAATGGAAGAAATGCTTTTGGGGAAAGGAGTGGCAGTAAAGCAGAGCTAGGGTGAAGTCAGAATGCGGGATGAGCTACAGAATTTGTGGCGCCCACTGCAAAATAGAAATTCAGGGCCTTTCTTAAAAAATGATTAAGAATTTTTTTTATTTAATTAATTTTTTTATTATGTTCAATTAGCCAACGTATAGCACATCATTAATGTTTGATGTGGTGTTCACTGATTCATTTGCCGCATATAACACCCAGTGCTCCATGCAGTACTTGCCCTCCTTAATACCCATCATCAGGTTAACCCATGCCCCCACCCCCCCTTCTGTAACCCTTTGTTTCCCGGAGTGCAGAATCTCTCATGGTTTGTCTCCCTCTCTGATTTCTTCCCATTCAGTTTTCCCTCCCTTCCCCTATGGTCCTCTGCACTATTCCTTGTGGTGGAAAGGGGCACATGCACCCCAATGTGCTTAGCAACAATGATTAAGAATTTGAAGGCCATCATAGCAGAGCATTAAACCAAGGGCGGGCCCTGTGTTCCTGCACAGACCACACACGCTTATGAGGCCAGCCCTGCCTGATTGCTTTCAACATAGATATTTCAGGGGCAAGTGAGTTTTAGGGAAGACTGCCTAAGAGGAGGACTTGGAAATTGATTCCCTTACTATTCTGGGTATTCATTTCTCCCACAGAACATCTGTGTATCCCCCAGAGGTCTGTGAATCCCAGCTTGCAAACATGGTTTTAACCAGTTTTCAAAACCCGTCTTAATCCAGCCTGAGGTTTCCTACTAACTTAAATCCTGTTAAGTTCATGCTTGAATGACACATTGAGAATGCTTGTCTAGTAGAAATTTTTGGGATCAAGACTATTTTGAGAAAATATGCTTTTAGCTCATTATGTCATAATTACTTCCTAACATCAAAAAACTGAAAAAGATTATTTTAGTTTCTTTGGCAGCCACTGTAGAAAACACTATGGAGATTCCTCAAAAACTTAACAAATAGAAATACCATATGATCCAGTGATTTCACTACGGGGTATTTACCCAAAGAAAACAAAAACACTAATTTGAAAAGATCTATGCTCACCTATGTTTATTACAGCATTATTTTCAATAGCCAAGATATGGAAGCAAACCAAGTGTCCATTGATAGATGAATGGATAAAGATGTGGTGTATATATATAAACAGTAAAATATAATCCAGCCATAAAAATGACAAAATCTTGCCATTTATGACAACATGGATGTACCTAGACAGTATTATGCTAAGTGAAATATGTCAGACAGAGAAAGACAAATACCATATGATTTTACTTATATGTAGAATCTAAAAAGCCAACCCAACAACCAGACAAAAAAAGTGGAAACAGACCCATAAATACAGAGAACAACGGGTGGGTGTCAGAGGGGAGGGTGGTGGGAAGATGGGCAAAATGGGTGAAGTTGAGTGGGAGGTACAGGCTTCCAGTTATGGAATGGAGAAACAGTGGGATGAAAGGTACAGCAAGGGAATATAGTCAATGTGTTTTAATAGGGTTGTATGGTGACAATAGCTACACTTGTGGTGAACATAGCACAACTTATAGAGTTGTTTGATTACTTTGTTGTAGCTAATGTCGCCTTGTATGTCAATTATACCTCAATGTAGAAAAAAAAAAGGTTGTTTAGTTTTTCTTTTGAGTTATTTCTGCTGACTGCATGGAAAAGTTATAGCTCTTGGCAGTCCAGCATGCATTCCTTACTTTGTATCTACGAAACCTGTAAGGTAGGAAGGCCAACTAAATCCTAGCAGATACCAAAGAAAATGGAAAAGTTAAAAGACCTTGAGAAATCCTATAAATATGGTACATATGAGATTAAGGTCTTTAAATTTATGATCCTTATTAAAAACTTCCAACATTAAAAATTGATTTAAAAGCCATATGTTTGAAATCTAAAAGAAAAAAAAGTAAAACTAAACAACAAAATAAAAATAGAGCTATATGAGAGTGAGATCATGGAATAAAACTGCAGATCTAAATGGTCACTTTGACTGTGACCCAGGTTTATTAAAAGAGGAGTGGATGGCTCCTGAAGATTTACAGGACACCATTCTGCAAACTGCTATCTGGGCAGATATCACTGGGATATGTTAAAACACAGACACTGGATGCGCTGAGTAGTTGTTGCCCTCTGGTCTCCGGGGTTATCCTATAGTTTGTGCAAATTAATTTTGTTCTGTTGGTCCCAGTAAATATCTCATTAAGTTCATTTAAATAGAAGAAGCATAGGTTGAAGGCTTTGTGTGTTTGGTGCTTTAAAACTTAGAACCTCAAAGGATCATGCATTGAACATTTCATCTGAGCTCTTTTAAAATGGGCTTCTTCTCTTTTTCATCATGATCATGAATTTTTTCAGCCTTAGAACATATATTTTGTATGAAAAATATTAGAGCTGGCTTAATTGTATCTTCAACTGCTTAGTCAAGCTATTTTGAATCAAAGAATTTAGAAGACACCATAAATAGGAAATATGCCAATGTTTCTTTCTTCCTATTTTGCTAATGAGTATATTTAGGCTCCAAGAGCTTATATAAGTTATTAATAGTTGGTCAACACAATGAATATTTATTTAACATAAAAACAATGTATTAAAGGAGAGCCTAGACGTCCCATTCTGGACTCTGTTCTGCTGTCAACTGATAACCTTCCAGTAAGAGAACATGGTCAAAGATATTTTATACGAAGATAAGCATGATTTAAAAAGAGGTATCACTGGGACGCCTGGGTGGCTCAGTCGGTTAAGCGGCTGCCTTCGGCCCAGGTCATGATTCCAGGGTCCTGGGATTGAGTCTCACATCGGACTCCTTGCTCAGCAGGGAGCCTGCTTCTCCTTCTCTCTCCTTCTGCTTGTGCTCTCTCTGTCAAATAAATAAAATCTTTAAAAAAAATAAAAAAATAAAAAGAGGTATCACTGTAGTTATTAAAATCTTCATGGTTGGGGTGCCTGGGTGGCTCAGTTGGTTAAGCGACTGCCTTCGGCTCAGGTCATGATCCCATGGTCCTGGGATCAAGCCCCACCTCGGGCTCCCTGCTCGGCAGGAAGCCTGCTTCTCCCTCTCCCACTCCCCCTGCTTGTGTTCCCTCTCTCGCTGTCTCTCTGTCAATTAAATAAATAAAATCTTTAAAAAAAATCTTCATGGTTATTCATTAGTAATATCTTCTATTCATGGGATGCAGTATAAAATGCTGAAATATTAGAACTGAAAGAAACTTTACAGACTTTCTATTCCATATTCCTTCTTTTATTACAGCTATTTGAAAAGATCTGTTCCCAATACCACACATTATAATTTCTATGACACTAGATAATTTGGTCCCTAACTACTTTTCTACTTATATCTCCCCTGTCCTATAAAATCTTATGTTCCTACCAAATGGGAAGACATGACATTACCTGGATGTGGTTCCTGATATCCCACCTCTTGCTTCTGTCCCTCTCATTCTGGAGTGTCTTTGCCTCTGATCTAGACTCATACAAGTTCTACCAGCTTTCACCTTTTCCATAAACTTATAGCTAGTTTTGTTTGTTTGTTTGTTTACCTTGAATATTGCCCTTCTCTGAGTCTCTCTTCTTTCTCTCTCTGAGGAATCATTCCGTTCAATCTTGTTTGGTACACAGAACATAGACTTTGGTATGAAGATCTACATTTAAGGCATAGTTCTGGGTATAACATCTATAAATCTTAAAAGATTATGCTAAACTTTATAAAATTGTTACTGCAAAAACCAAATTAGGTGATATTTATGAAAACACTTTGTAATGTGAGAAGTGCTACACATATTCTAGCTACAGGTGGCAAACTGGAGACCCAGAGGAGCCAGTGGGAGAGCTTCTTTTTGAATCCCAAACCTGGGAACCAGGAATGGTGTAAGTTTCAGTCTGAGTCTGAAAATCTGAGAACCGGGAAAGTGGATGGTGGAGGCTCTGAGTTGGGAGTCCAAAGAAGACTGCTGTCCCAGGTGCAAAACAATTAGATAGAGTGAATTCCCTCTTATTCTGCCTTTTTGTTCTATTCAGGTCTTCAGTGGATTGGATGAGGCCCACCCACACTGAGGAGGGCAATAGAAACACCCTAAGAGACATGCCCAGAATGATATTTAACAAATATCTGAACACTCTGTGGCCCAGTCAAGTTGACACCATAGAATTAACCATCACACCCCATGAATCCAATGACTGGTCTTATGTATCTGTGCATCCAGGAAGGCAAGTACTTTGCTGTGTTGTTTCTAGAATTTCTAGCACCTACCACCGTGCCTGGCATATTTGATATTGAATAAATCTTTACTGCTCAACTGATCGAGGGATTTGTTGAATTAATAAATGAGTAAATGACTAGTTGAATCAACAAATGGAAAGTTGTTTAAAAAATGATTACAAAAAACATTGTCTCTCCTCCACTTCATTCTTAGCCATTTTTATAAACTATTGTCTTTCTTTTTCTAAATAATCAACAGTACCCTCATCTGGCATTTTGTAAAGTAATATTAGACATATCTTTAGATTTTATAATTTTTCTTTGCATGGTTCTTTTTTATTTTTATTTTATTTATTTATTTTTTATTATGTTCAATTAGCCAACATATAGTTCTAACACTCATCATATTGAATTGTAATTGTTTAGCAATAGGTCTGTGTTACACTGAGGTTCACTATTTTATTTTTTTTGTTAACTTTAGCACTTTCACTGTGTCACTGTGTCAGGTGTTCAAAAATTTTTGTTGCATTAGATCAAATGAAATGTGCTTCTGCACTCCTTTATCATCATTCAGTTCTCCCTATCGTGAAGAGGCCACTCAATGCCCTTGTTCTTCATATTTGCCACCTGAGCCCTGGTGGTTCTGAGGGGGCATACAAGGAAGATGGGCCTTTCTGTTCAGGTGTCCCAAAGCAGATCTCTATATAAGGACATCTGAAGTCTATGTGTGGAAGTGGGGCAGAATCAGGGGAGAAGAATGATCCCCTTCTGCTACATTCATGAACTCTATTCTGTGATGACAATTTAACATTTTTTTTTTTTACCTCATTTTACATGCATTTGAGATTAACTGTCTTTCTAGGAGATCAAATATCTGGCATAGGAAAATCCAGCCATGAACTTTCCATAGCCCTGGGGATAAAGTCCAAATCCTTTAACACATTTATGAAGTTCTTCTTGATTTGGCCCTCTCATCTCTAGGCTTTAGTCACCAGCAGCCTCTTAATGACCTTTGAACCCACGATTTTCTCTTACCTGTTTCTGCCTAAAATACTCCATATGTCCCCTTTCCTTGCTTACTTTTTTTCTGGCCTTTAGAAGTATCCCTGGGCTCCTGGTGAGGGACTTAGAAGGTAGCTGAGGTGAGAGCCAGAGGATCAGAATTGGAACTTTTGAGCGAGATGATTAGTTACAAACAGTATAGTTGACCCAAATTCCCCAAATTCTGAAAGTTATAACTAATTTATTCCTCAGGTATTGGCAGCTCATTAATGTCATCAGCAAGTGAATAAACCTCAGAAATGTATTTCAGTTATGGTAGGCTTCACTGGAAGAATCTTTCATTGGAAGTTTCCTTCCCTCCTACATTTATTCTTGAATTAAAATCATTCTTTTCTTAACCTCTTTCTTTCATATACAAAATGCAAGTAACCCAGACAGTTAAATAAGCTTGTGTATCAAAAGCAAAATATTGACACAAAACACCATTATGGTTTTCATAAATATTTTTCACATCTGAAATCCACTGAAAATTGCTGAGAGAGAGTGAGAGAGAGAGAGGGAGACTCACAGAAGAAGCCTATGACTGATCATATATCAAAGAACCTGTCTCTGTCCCTTCTTGGCCAACCAGGACCGCTCCCAGAGACACGTTCTTTCACTGCTGACTCTACTTTTGGTTACTGATGGGAGGGTTTTGTGCCATTTTCCTTTTAATCTGCTCATCATTTCTCACTTAGATTTGGCAGTCAGGATTTGGCTTGCCTGGATGCCAAGGGTAGAGGCAAACCCATCATTTGGAACCCAAGTAGGAGTGTGAAAAGAAAGCCTTGAGTTAACCTCAGGTCACTCTACATGTACCCCTTTCAGACATAAGAAGGTCCCTTGTTGGGGAGAAAGGGAAAATAAAGCGCATAATAATGTCCTCTAAAATGTAATGTGTACTGGAAGGTGATCTTATAAATGACCTACCTCTCACTGCAAACAGAACTCCTTGTTTGACATCCCAAGCAGGTCAGGAAGGATTCTTGGTTCTTCAGATAAACATAATAACAGTTTTTTCCCACTTCTTTCTTTTTCAAATGTGTGTATATAAAACTTCCCAGTGAGGATATGAAGAAAAAGCGCATTTTCTGTATTTTCCCCATCTTTATGATAGTATAAAACTTTGATTTTCATTCACACAACTATAATTATTTCTTTCTCTTAAAAAGTTATTCATTTGGAACAAGCTTTTGCTTAAAAACTTTTGTCTGAGGGGAGATATCCTACCAGAGTAAACAGAGAGAAGTAAAAAGCTCTGCCGTGAAATTTCGTAGTTTATTTCTTCTCAGATTATTTCTCTTTGTCCTACTCAAACATATGGACTTCCTCAAATCCCAAACACAGGATTGTTTTGAAAGGAAATTAATACACAGGGAAGAAATCCCAAAGAAATGAAAATGACTTTACTCAGATATTTCTTTTTTGTGTGTCAAACTACCAGCCATAGACCGGAGATAGACTCAATTACCAACCTTTAATTGGTGAGCAAATAAAATTGTCATTGTTTATGTTGTTAACAAAGTACAAAGGTATCTGTATACTTTTTTTCACAATAACACAGTTAACATCTATATAGTTCTCTGCAATTTACAAAAAAACTGTTTGAAAAGTCTCAGATCCCCCAACTCATCTGAGCCTTATAATAAATACTTCTTTTGGGCTATTGTTTCTCTTAAGACATAACTTTTTTTTTCTGATTAATACCTTGTTTATTATTAAGCCTAAGCAGTACAGACTATTTAATAGTGTCCAAAAAAGTTGTTTTACCAAATATCATGTGCCCACTTAAAAAGTCAGAACTACTTTTTGTTTGCTTGGTTTTGGAGAAATGTCCAATTGTATAAGAAAACTTTTGGGAACCATGACCAAGCAATGGCTAAACCTTTCAGTAAGAATCCTCTTAACTTTAATTCCTTAAAAAAACAATCAGATCAATCAATTAAATTGTCTGCATGCATTTGTAGGGTATTTTACTTTATCTTTTGTATTACCTTGCTGAAAGCCAAATTCTATGAGTAATTAGCTCCTAAAAAGTTAAGCAAATGATCTTTAGTGAGATGATAATTGTTAAAGCTTTAAAGCTCAATAGTTTCTGTTAAACGTGGTGCTTATCAAGCAATAGTTACTTTAATAATTTTCTAGATTTGCTCCATTTGAAATAATTGCCTAGCAGATGGGTTAGGCCTTCTCTGTTTTCCATGCTTTTGCTCTTCCCATTTTATCCAAGTTTCTGAGGAATTCTTAACTAGGTAAGAAATTTATTCACATTCTCAACTCCGCCTTCCATGAGGCTACTGTGTCTCTTTCATCTGTACGTCATGTTAATCTAATGTAGTTACATTAATGTAGACATAAATAAATCTGTATTATTTATTAAAATCTCTAAAATTTTATGAGCAACTGTATATTTTAAATAACCTATAAGGCTTTGTTATATCATTAATGTCATCCTTATAAGAGTATTTGTATCTTAATTTATTTTTGTTTTTTCTATTTTATTTTGTTTTTTTCATCCTAAGTGTACTCTTTAATCCCCATCCCCCATTTCTCCCGTCTCCTCACCCATCTCTCCTCTGATAAATATCACTTTGTGCTCTCTAGTTAAGAGTCTGTATTTTGGTTTGTCTCTCTCTTTTTTTTCCCCTTTGCTCATTTGTTTTATTTCTCAAATTCCACATATAAGTGAGACCATATGATATTTGTCTTTCTCTGACTGACTGACTTCGCTTAGCATCGTACTCTCTAGCCCCATCCATGTTGTTGCAAATGGCAAGATGTCATTCTTTTTACGGTTGAATAATTTTCCTTAAGACATATTTTTATTGAAAATTTTCTACTATTCCATTTCAGTTTTACTCCTTTATACCTTTCTATAATAATTTAATTTTCATTTTCTTTTAAAAATTTAATTAGCCTATCAACCAAATTAACACCTATTAACGCTTTTATGTGTAAATCATCTTATTGGTTCTGAAGTAAAAATGGACATGATACAGTCTCAATATAAAGGGGTCTGCTCTATTTGATAAAGAAGAAAAAATGAGTATTATAAAACTATGACTTATTTAAATAAAAGTCTGTGATGCTCACATAGTGAATGTAAAATACTCAAAGTATCATATACAAATGAATTTATCAAATGAATGGTTAAAAAGAGGTTCCAGTTTGATCACCCTCAGGCCAAGGGTGTGTAATATACATACTTGATAATTTAAATGTATAAGGGCCAACACTTACAAATTAAAATTTTTCATATTGCAAAATTCTTTTAAAAATCAGAACTCATAGTGACATAGGGCCCATATTCCCATGTGGCACATGAGTGGGTCCAAAAGGAGGCAGATCTATTTAGATGAGACACATTTGTGCAACACTGAGGCTCCCTGTAAGGTGCTAGCTTGTTACACCCAGTCCAGCTCATTCATTATGATCCTGACCTCTGTATGTGGCTAAATTTGCAAACTCTGAGTTAAACTCATCACTGCTGTGGACTTTTGGAAGAGAGAGATACCACAGACCTGGCTTCTAAGGTCCTAAAGAAGATAAGGAATCACTGGTTTCAGGGAATAGACAATAAGATGACATGAACAAAAGCCCAAAGACAAGAAAGCTGAAGGTATGAGTCCTGAGAAATAGGTAATCCACTTGGCTAGGTCACTCTCTTGAGTGTAGCACCCAAAGGTTCTTGAGGAGGATAGTGACACTAGTTTACTCTTTTATCTAACTAACCTGTCCCCTAAATCATTACAGTCTGACAATTTCACACTCAGGACTTGCTTTTCCTGCTAGTCTGCTTAACCTCAAAAGTAGTAATCCTCAGTGATTTCCACTTGATGTGATTAATCTGCAGCGCACATGATCTCCCTGGCATGGCTGATGCCCAGTGGTCAGAATCACTACTAGGTAGTATGGATGGGCCCCTAGAGGGGATAAGTAACTAAGAGTTCCTTCTCCTGTGGCTACTCCCATAGCCTATAAAGAGCTGTCAAACACTGCTGTTCTAAAGTTCAAAAAGTCTGTTTCTCAATCATGCTAAAGTTAAGAGCATTATAATTTAAAGATCTGAGTTTTTATTTGTTTAGAAAATGTGTTGGGATGACATAGCAGGGAAAATAAGAATATAGGACAGAAAATTTTAAGTGAGCTTAATGTTTATACTTTTCAGAAAAGTTTTTTTTTGTTTTTTGTTTTTTTCCCACTGGTTTAGTTCGTTTTTCCTGAAACTAAAGGATTACTGTGAGTGAAGAAAAGCAAAATATAAAAGGACTATTCCTTTTACAAGGAGTGGTCCTTGTAAAATGAAACATGTAAAAACACAACAAAAAAGTACCTATGGGGTGGCTGATTGCTATTAATTTTTCCCCAAATACTTAATGATGTCAATCTGTAAAAATGAATTGCTTCACTTTCGAGGTAATTCAGTTGCTGTGTGTAAGTTCGGTGAATACGATGTCTTTATTATTGACATTAGTCTTTGTGGAAAAAAGTTTAGTGTGCACTTTGGAATGTCCTGAATCTCTTCCCTTTGAAATTTCATCTGGTCCCAATTACATCTGCTCCTAATTTGATTCAGTGGCAGAGAATGAGCTGAGCTTCTGTACTCAAGCTGAAGCAGACACATTTCATGAGGCCTCATTCTGGTGGTGGTCTTTATGTATCAGCTAAAGTTTACAGGAATATAGACACGGCAACTTTATGAAATTCTTTTAAAAAGGCATACAGCTGCATTTACATAATGTACTTTTGACCTCTTAGCTGTCAAAGTCACTCAAAGCTGTTACATGACTTTTTAGCTAGTTAAGTAAATAAGTAGCAGTTTCTGCCATAGCTCTTATTTTATATTATTTTATTTTTTCTTTCCACATTAGAATCATTATCCCACGGCAGCTGAATTGATGCATTTGGAATACACTGGGCCCTCCTAGCGTCCCTTTGAAATCCGCATTCAGTTCAGTGCATCTAATATGTGAGGATAGCCACTGTGTGCCAAGCATAGATAAAACTGGTCTAGAGCAGTGAATGTGATTGACAGAGCCCTTGCCTTCCCTGAGTTTCCAGGCTTTGGGGGAAGACAGACATCAACCTACACACCAAACCAGTCTTTAGAGTTCAAAGGAGTTGTTTTTTCACTGCGTGCCACTATCCCGTACCCACAGTGTCCTTGAGTGCTGGTCAAAACAGAACTGGGTGTGATCTGCCCTGGCGGTATTCGCCACAGGCATTGAGATGTGGCATATGGATGCTCCCCAGGCAACACCGGTTCCAAGCCTTCTTTTTCCATCCAGACAAAAAACCATCCATTCATCTAAGACAGCCATGGTTGGCAACCATGGCCTATAGGCCAAAACTGGCCTGCCACCTCTTTTTGCATGGTCCACATACTAAGAATGGTTTTACATTTTTAAATAGTTGAAAACAAGTCAAAAGAAGAATATTTCATGACACATGAGAGTAAAATTTCAGTGTCCATAAATGAAATTATATTAGAATAAAGTCATGTTTATTCATTTACATATTGCCTATGTCTGCTTTCTCGCTACATGGCAGAGTTGAGTAGTTACAATGGAAACTGTAGTTGCTCACAGCACCAAAAATATTCTCTGTCTGGGCCTGTACAGAAGGTTGTTGACCCCTGATCAAAGGGGCCATATTATGTCTTTTCTCACTTTTTCCACCTGTCCAGTCACTGTATACTGCAGGCCATGCTATATGTCAGCCCCTTATCTATTCTTCTAGTTCCTGAATTTTTCCTCCAACAACTGCATGACAACCTCACCTTACAAAAACTCCATACCTCATTGTTTTGAGTAGGGAAGAGAGATGATTGACCCCTTGCAAGCCAGACACCCACCACCCCTGTAAATCTGACCTAAGTTCTTTGAGCCTCATAGCATGGTATTATCCATGCATCTACACTTAGGGTGTTTCAATTTTAAGGACAAAAACTGCATTCTTCTAAGTAGCTTTTCCATGCCACTATTTTGAACAGACTGACTCCATAGTATAGTTTAATAAGACATTTTGGCTTGTTAATTTTCAAAAGTCACGGGGTTATGTTACATAATTTTAAATACATTTGGCTACCTGCTTTCTTTCATAATAGTTCTCCTCTAAAACTTCTAAGAATTTCTATAATCAGGAATTCCTAGATAGGTGATATATTCTCCAAATGGCAAAGTCTGACCAGTATAGCTGGCTCTAATAAGCACTTATTTAGTTATCTAGTTATACTGTGCATGTACTGAAAGTACCCAAGATATGACAGTCATAACTGATCCACGGGAGGGGATTATATTATTTAGAATAAATTTCTTTATTTTTCATATTTATCTCCATAAAATTGCATGACTGAGTAGAACTATTTTTCTCACACAGATAATCATGGCAATATTTTTCTTATAGCATAATCTCACATGCTGGTAAAATGCTTGTTTTCAAATATAATGAAAATTTCATTTGATTCTCTTAATCCTAGATAATATTGCAGCAAGTTAAATGCATTTATTTATTTATTTAAAGATTTTATTTATTTATTTGAGAGAGAGCACGAGAGAGGGGAGGCAGAGGGCGAAGCAGACTCCCTGCTGAGCAGGGAGCCTGATGCGGGACTTGATCCTGGGACTCCAGGATCATGACCTGAGCCGAAGGCAGTCGCTTAACCAACTGAGCCACCCAGGCTCCCAAGTTAAATGCATTTAAAACACTGGTATTAGATTCTTATTTCTGACAAATAATGTTTGATCAGGAAGTAATACAGTTTGGGGCCAAGAAAAAATTATTATATTTAACCTAATTCTTTGAGGACTATCCAAATGCTTTCAATACCTTTCAAAAACACTTTTCCAATTTCTCATAAATAATATTGTGAGCAACAGGCATCTAATATTTGGTCTATGAGGAAAGGGAAAAAAAATAAGCTGTAAAATTCTTCCTGGAAAGATGAAAGAAACAGTTACAGGTCTTGATAACTTTTAGAGTATAGACAGTAAGCAGAGGCTGGGGGAAACTGAAGTGTAACCTCTGCCGCAAATATGACTCATTCTTGAAAAAAACTGAAATGATAGGTCTAATTTCTGACAAGTATCTTAAAGAACCAATAATCCATGCTAAAAGGTAGAGCTTTTTTTGCTCTGTGCTTCTGCCAGGTAGTTTCTGAGACTAAAATAGGTAGTGAAATCAACAGTCTGGCCTCGCTCTGTGGGACAGACAACCTCTTCTCCACTGAGCAGAATTGATGTTGACATGTCACAGAGATGGAAATTGAAACCCAAGCATTTATGTGCTTTTCCCAAAGCCTGTGGTTAATCAGTATCTGAACCTGGATCTCAGGGATCTTCGTTCACGAAGCCTGGGATCAGACCAAGAGGATACACGGCACAGTGCTTTTGACCATCTTTACCAGAACCGCAAAGTACTGGAAAGACCTCAGGAATGGATGTTCTCTACTGATTTCCAAACCTTAGGTATGTCCTTTTAGGTAAGTATTAGGAAAAATACGATGCCTCTAAAAGAAGTTTCCAAGCCACAAAAACTACGTAGAACTGAGACAGTGTTTGACCTTGTGCCCACCTAATTTGTGAAATATTATTGTTGCCTATGTTTTTATTATGCAGCTTTAAAGAACACGTCTCCTTTGCCCTCACATCTCTAAAGAACTTCAACATACGAGTTCTCTATGATAGAATAAAAGGCAGAAACATTAGGTTAACTAGTTTCTTGAGATATTAGTAATCGTACCAAATGAGTGACAATACTGCCCACTTGCAGTATTCAACATCTATTTAACTTGTTCTTAATATACTTGAGCATTATTTTTGTACAGCAAGATATTGAATCTACAATTAATTTTAGGTGACTATAAATTGATTCCTCAGACATTCGTTGAGTGCCTGCTCTATTTCAGACCCATGCTAAGCACCAGTGTGAATGAATTATGAGTTACTCACAATGTCTGTCTCCAAAAGCTTATAATCTAGTTAGAAGAAACAAATTTCCAAGTAAATTAATTCAATATCATTTAGTACAAACTAACTGAGAAGCACTAGGAATTATGGGAGAGATACTTAATTAACTCAGTCCCAATAAAAATGCTTGAGGAAGGAAAAGCTACCCTCGTTCTAAGTTCCAGTAAGAATAAGCTTTATTCAGGGCATAGTAGCCTGAGCAAATCCATGAAGTATGAAACTGCATAATGTATACATTCTATAGTATACAGCAAAATATGGGAAGAGAAAGATGAGGTTGAAGAGGGAGGTTGGGCCTCAGCCACAGAAGGATTATTCTCTACCTCGTGAAGAAACTTGATTCCAGAGACATCAGGACACTGCTAGAGGAGAGTTACAGTGGTAATACCTTTACTTGAACTAGATTTCTTAGACTATATTGTAGAGAGAGGCTCTAAATGGGGCAAGCCTAGAGGTAGGGAGATAAGGTGGGAGGTTGTTGTACAGTCCAGACAAGAGGTGGAGAAAATCTAATTTAGGACAGTGATAGCAAGGATGGAGAGGGAAAGAAAGATAGAAGAAATATTTCAAAAGGCTTCCTAGGGTAAGGTGATTAGATCTGACATGACTGAGGAAGTAAGTAAGTCTAGGCATACTTCTGGATGCCTTGTTAGCCCATGGACAAAAAATAATAACAGAAGAAGAAGAGAAGGTTTGAGGATGTGTGGATAAAAGAGATAAAAGAAATTGTCATAGATCCACATGCATGCAATGAATATTCATATTTTGAAATATTTCTTTCCTGTCTTTATTTTTCATGTATTGTACACATAATTAAGTTCATACTACATTTAAAATGATCTATTTTGCTTTTTATTTGACAAAAGCATCATTTCTTGCAGAAAGCATTATTTCATAATATTAAAAATTCTTTTTAAACACACTCTCCAATAACTGTAAAAGTACAGTTACTGAATAACTAATAACCACATAGGGTAGATTTAAAAAAATTTTTTTATCGTTATGTTAATCACCATACATCACATCATTAGTTTTTGATGTAGTGTTCCATGATTCATTGTTTGCTATAACACCCAGTGCTCCATGCAGAATGTGCCCTCTTTAATACCCATCACCAGGCTAACCCATCCCCCTCCCCCCTCCCCTCTAGAACCCTCAGTTTGTTTCTCAGAGTCCGTCCTCTCTCATGGTTCATCTCCCCCTCCGATTTCCCCCCTTCATCCTTCCCCTCCTGCTATCTTCTTCTTCTTTTTTTTCTTAACATATGTTGCATTATTTGTTTCAGAGGTACAGGTCTGTGATTCAACAGTCTTGCACAATTCACAGCGCTCACCATAGCACATACCCTCCCCCATGTCCATCACCCAGCCACCCCATCCCTCCCACCCCCCACCACTCCAGCAACCCTCAGTTTGTTTCCTGAGATTAAGAATTCCTCATAGCAGTGAGGTCATATGATACATGTCTTTCTCTGATTGACTTACACATAGGGTAGATTTAACATATTTTTTTTAGTACTGTACACCTAGGAGATCAAACAGTCCCTGGAGATTGAGGAGAAGTCCTTGCAACAGCAGTCTCTATAAACTACACACGACAATTGAAGAAATGCTACCTGAAGATTTGGTTAGACTGAGGTAGTTAGAAAGTGTTCTACAGGGAAGGAAATCAAGATTTCTTAGAAACAAGTAGCCAATCAATCAAATACATCTTAAGATAAAAATATAAAAAGTCTTCCTCTTGTTTTATTTAAAAGATCTAACTTTGTCATTTGTGCTAACATAGTAATAGCATTGTGTTCTGGTTAGAACATGGCCTCAGAGTTAGAAGAGATACATAGTCAAGAGCAGAAACAGTGAGATTTGGCATTAACCTTTTTCCTTTTCTCTCTAGTGATATGGTTCAGAGGAATAAAGTCTGCAGATAAAAAACAACAACAACAAAACTTCATTTCCCTGGAGCTGGACTTCCGCAAATCCACACTGTCAATCACACGGATAAAACGCAGGCCAGGCTGCCTCGTATTTTTCAAAATAGACAATAAATGAAATACAAGAAGTGAATATGACTATTTATAATTCTCACTTCTCAGTTGGCATAGTCAAGAATTATTAAATATGCAGACAATATTTCCATTATTTTGGGGTTTCTTCTCTCTCTCTCTTTTTTTTCCATCTTCTCAACAGGGAATTTTGGTGCACATTTTTGCCCTTTGGCTTCATCTCTTGGTAGCTCATGAAAAATGATACGTAGGTGGTTTATACTCAATGCCAGAATCAACAGTCTTTCTGTTCTGAAAAGTTGAGAATTTGAAAGCATTTTTCCCTCTCATAAGGATTTACTCAAGTATTTATATATCCTGTAATAGTTGGCGTCAGTAATCTTATTCCTTCATATTTTTGGACACTTTTATTTAGAATAACATGCTTCACAACCAGAGAAGCAAACTACCAATGAATACAACTTTATTTTCAATTATTTTTCTTCACATCACTGTGGAAGTTGCTTTTGAATATGTTTCATGCATATGTCCAATTTTCCACAAGTGGAAATACTTGTAGTTCAAGAGGAATATGATGATATATTTAGAACTGCTTAATATTCACCGACTAATGAAAACCTAGTGCAAACAAGGAACATTGTATACAAAATATTGGTTCACAGTATGTTTGGACTTAGTAACTTAGACCTTTAGGATTGGAGTGGGGGGTTGAATTAGATGTTACAAGCAGACACTTTGGGTATGTGTTATGTAAAAACAAGTGGACAGAAAAAAAATTTCTAGCTGCTCAAAGGTATAGGAATAGAGCTATGCCATAAAGTACCTGGTGTTTCTACAGATTTCAATCAATTTTAAGAGGTTATATGATCAATAGACTTTTCTGAGAAAGAAAAGAAGCTAAGATTTTCAATAATTCCTTTTTTTGTTAACCAATATATTTCTGATTTAGTGCAAAATTAATAAACATGCCATAACAAAAATTAAAATGTATTTATGGGAGAGCAGGAGAAAGCATTTGAAATGACACCCTCATAGGTAACTTGAATATAAATACTCTGCAGGATCAGGGCATATCCAGTGTAGATTAAAAAAAAACAACAACACATTCTTCACTACAAAATGGCAAAAGGTATTGGAAATGAGTAACAGGCTTTAATATCTGTGAATCAAGCATCCGAAGAAGACAAATTCAAAATTCTACAACACAGCACATACAATTTGCACAAATTGTGTTGTTTTTCATTAGATTATGTATTGCTGCCATGGATGGTCCTGAAAACCTGGGAACGTATATTAGCCCTCTACACTGTCTACCCCCACCAGCGTGAAAGATATTCTATGAGCCACCGACACACTTAAAGTCAGGAAATGGGGAAAATTTTAGGAAGTTACCATTTGGTTGAGCCCTTGGCATAAGGAAATTCTCTGATGCTTTCTGATTACCTAGTGATAGTAATATATAAAGTACCAACATTAAATGTTCATTATTATTTAAGCTTCCTTTGTATTAAGGTGGTTGTATTGAAGGCCACAGTTTTTCCAACAGTGCACGTATGTTTACCAGAGCCATCATTAGACTATGGCCTGGGCTCAATGCCACTGGCCTCTCCATTCTGGCAAAAATCCATTGAATGCTGTGTAAGGAGAATTTCAATTTCTTACTTGACTAAGTTAGCTTTTGATTCATAATTTAAGCGGTTTGTTCTTTTAAGAAATGAAGCATATACCTCTCTTTCAGTCAGTATTATATAAGCATCATCATGAAGACATATTTATTAAAAGAAAAAGTTAATTATTTCTTAAAAGTCCTGGCAGATCTACCCTGGTAAAATTTATGTTGGACTTCAAACGTCAACACTATCTAGTGTTCCCTTGATGAATAATGGAATGTGTGATGAGACCCCATGATGCATAGTTGACTTTATACTGCCAAAAAGAGTGGAGTTTGACTCTCAGACCTAAGTCCAATGCAGATGGGTGACTCTTTTTAGCCTATCCAAGCATGATGGGAAATTGTCTCTTATACCATCAGTCAGAACACAGTCAACAGTGGTGTCTCAGTCAGAGGGCAGAGCTGCCCTGCTTTCTCAGGCTGCTGGTTATAGAGCTAACCTATGTTCAGAAATATGTTTTCAATTATTTTGTGTTTCAAGAAAAACAAAGTACCCTTCATCCAAACCAAAGGGAAGTCACAAGCCTGGGGCATAAGGCTGAAAATGGCCAATTGAATTAACATGCTTTTTGTACGTGTGAGTAGAAATATCCTGACAGGTAGCTACATAAACATGGGGGTCATTTAAGATAGTATTTTAACATGATTAGGAAAAGTAAAATACCCCGTATTTGTGGGCAGAGATTTATGTGCAAAATCATCTTTGAATACCAACCATGTGTATACCTTTTGAGAAAGGAAACGAGAAACTTGCATGGTGTTCAGACCATAAAAGCAATAAATAGCTACAGAACAAGTTACTGTACAAACGAATATGAAATATGAACTGTGTACAATACTACAGAACTCATTTTTTTAATTTGTGTATATGCTTTTCTTTTTGTAAACAATCTAGTTTGTATTATAAGAGCAATTACTGTGTATGGTGAAAATTCAAATAGAAAGATGCAAAGGGGGCGACTGGGTGGCTCAGTCATTAAGCGTCTGCCTTCGGCTCAGGTCATGATCCCAGGGTCCTGGGATGGAGCCCGGCATTGGGCTCCCTGCTCAGCAGGAAGCCTGCTTCTCCCTCACCCACTCCCCCTGCTTGTATTTCCCTCTCTGGCTGTCTCTCTCTCTCTGTCAAATAAAAAAAAAAAAAAAAAAGAAAGATGCCAAAGAAAGATGCAAAGAAAGATGCAAAGAAGACCTTTGCATTTTCTCTACCCTTACCTGCCTCCTATCTCCATCTCTCATTCTCTAGGGTTGCTACTCAAAAATCTTTTTAACAAACTAGATCATATTTTATGTACTATTTTGCATGTTGGTTTATTCCACTTAATAGTTTTTGAAGATCCTTCTACATTTACCCAGATTACCACCTTCACATACATACACCTATTTCATTCTTTCAAATTTGACTCTAAACATTAAGCGTGGCTAAATGATAATAATTTCCAGTTCCCAGCTGGTAGGCATTAGGATTGCTTCCGGTTCTTTTAAAAATCACTGCAAATCATGATGAAATGAACATCCTTTGCATATATATTTTTGTGCAGTTATTTCAGACTATATGAATAGAACAAATTACTAAAATTGAAATAGATGAGTTAAAGGAATATGCATTTTTAAAATTTCAATAGCTACTGCAACATTGTTATTCCACCATAGGCTTTATGGAAATGATGGCTTCTCCACATCCTTGTCAAACTGGCCAGCAGCAAACTATAATCTGAGCTAATTTGATAAATGAAAAATATTAATTCATTGTTATCTTAATTTGAATTTCTATCATAATTATTCAGGTTGAGCATTTTACATTTACTGAACCAACTGTTTTACTTTTTCAATGAATTGCCCAGGAATGATTTTTTAAGAGATATCAGATCACAGTCTCTGCTATCTATATGTGTGATAAGATGCTATAAGTGAGAGAAAAAGCACCTTCAAACCAAGATGGACCTACTTTCTTCTTCCCTTTGTACAAATATTATGCATCATTAAATACGATTTTAGGGAACTGTCTCTGAAAGCTACCAAGAAGTAGAATGTGGATTTTCTCCAGAACCAGCTGCAATGGACTTGCAGAAAAAGGAAACTTCCACTCCCTGAATATACCTTTGCTCTTTATTATCCCCAAAAGATGAAATTCCAGAAATACCATTGTACATTCAATGTGATGTGTGTTTTTTATTTTGTTTATTCATTAACTTTTAGTTATTGATGGTGTATTATGCACAAAACCATCAATATAGCTTCTATAAAGGGAAGTAGCCAAATAAAATAAGACAATAAGTTGGACATAATCCTTCCTCTTAGGGCATAGATGGTGTTTTTGAGAACAAACAGGAAAGGAAAAGAAATACAGTGATAGGTTAGGGATGTTGCTTGAGTACTAAGGAGTTGGAACTTCACTTGACATAAGAGGAAATGAGTGCTGCTAAATGACAATATTCAAACTGCTTTTTAAGCAAATTATTCTGAAAGCAATGTAGATGAAGAGAAGAGAGGGATTAGAGGTAGAAGAACTCATTAGGAGGCTATCCTTTTTACAGGTGACAGATAATAAAGATCAAGATTACCACAGTGGCTAGGGGAATGGCCAGCTGGGAACTACCAATGGGGATGCTAGGGGGAAGCATAAGTCTCCGGAGCAGACATTGGATGGCATGGAATCATCAAAGCAAGGAAGGATGAGTCCTAAGAAGGAGGGATCATCAAGAATGTAAAATTCTATGGTCCATCCATACCACCCTGAATGCGCCCCATCTCATCTCATCTCAGAAGCTAAGCAGGGTCGGGTCTGGTTAGTATTTGGATGGTAGAATGTCAAATGCTACAGACTAATGGAATTCTTACTCTTGCCCATCTTTATTCATCCTAGTGGAAATGAGAGCATACCATTATTATCTTCATCTAATCAGTAAATACTTATTGGCTCCTGCTATATCAGACACAGTTCTATATGCTCAATAAATGATAAAATGATAAATAATGGAAAAAAATAGTAAGCAAGATCAATAAGGTCCTTACTTTCACGTAGCTGAGAACTTACCCAGAGAGAGCATTAAACCAAAAACAATGATGATACTGCCATTTTGCTCTGGGGGAACCGCCTCTCCGCCATTGTTAGATCTTATGCATTAAGTGACACTAACTCTTCCCCAGCTTCCCAAAATGGTGTATTTGATCTAAGACCAGACCCATGGGAGGAGGGGAGGGTGCCTTCTCTGTCTGGCTACAGTCAGCCATGGTGGCCAGTCACACTTGCTGAGACTTCATTCCAGGTGTTTTAATTCAGCTCTCTGAGAAGCAGACTCTCTTCCCTCCATGGTAGGAACCTGGAAGTGTGAATTCAACCTTGTCTGTGACTTGAAAAATAATTTTCTGCAATAAGTAGAAGGCAGAGCCAAGAGTTACAGAGAAAACCATGTCCTGATGATATCATTTGAGTCTGGTCAAGCTCTGACCAAAGCTAGATTTATTCCTGAACTTTTGGGTTAGGTGAGGCAATAAATTCTATTTTGGTACAAAAGCAGTTTGGTTTGGATTTTCATTCACTTGTAATCAAAAGAAGTCTAACCATTACAACTCAGCTCTTAAAAAAAAAAGTCCTGTTCGTTTTTTCCAGACAGCAAAAAAATTTGAAATTACTTTTCTCTAAACATGTTATTGCAAAACTATGGTGTATTACAAAATTTGAAGCATTTGAAATCTAAGAAGAACGGTATTTCCTTGGAAATAATTAAATGACTATCTATGGAAAGTTATAGTATCTTCTAGTCTGTTTTAAATTATGGTATAAAGTTCACAGCTGCATGTTTTTCAGTTACCAGAATGCAGAGAGGTCTGCTATTTGGGCCATGACAAAGCTACATTTATTTCTATTTTGAGATAGTAAGAATGTTGCTGAGTAATTACTTTGTTGATAAATAATTAAAGTTTACTTTTTTTTCTAGGTAAAAATATTTTTTAAACAATTAAATAGCTATTGTTTTGAGAATCTCTTATTTTCGTGGAGGAGGTGAACATATAAACCACTAAATGCACTAAAATCAGTGCATATGTCGCCTTGATTTTTACCTTTATGTTTTAAGCATCGTTCATTGGAATGCCTTCACATGACATTCACCTGGAAACAATGACAATGCTGCTTGAGAATTTTGAGGAATTTTTTCACACTATGTATGGCCATCGTTCAGAATCAGCTTGGAAATGCTGTATTATACACAATCAGACTTTCAGACATGAATAAATACAGTGATGCCTTCTTAACCTAGAGTTTCCCTCCCATGCAATTATAACTTATGGTCTTAATTGTGTCTGTTTTTTGAGCAACCACAGTATTTCAACTCCACTATTCTGTATTCTTCCTTTTTAGAGATAGTTAGAAAAAGAGGTGCTAGCACTTAGCTGTAGAAAGGGAATGTAACTTCATGGAGTTTTTTTTCCCTCCTAGTGAAGATTTGAGAAAGGAAATTGAAATAATCTCCCAAACTTCCCCTAACCCAATTTTTACCATATCATCTAAGTATGAGGATAAAAATAGTACCTTTTCTAACTACCTCACAGGCTCATCAGGAAGCACAAATAAATAATTTTTATGAAAGTGGCTTGTGCATTTTCAAGAGCTGTACAAAGTTAGTCTTACTTCCAGTTTAGGGTTCCTAGAAGCAATGTGTGGTCCAGGCCAGTTGCACAGGCTACACGAAGGTTGCACAAAGGTGTCACAGCATATCATGTAGATTTCTATATGTAGGTCCATAATTTTCTGGCAAATGGCAGGAAAGAGAGTCTTGTTCTGATAAATTCTCAATGTTCCAACAATGTTCCAACAGGAAGGGTTGCCTTTTTAAAATTCTCACAAAGAGCCTTTGTATTGTGGTTGAGGAAGCATTGTCCTGCCTATTTTTTCTCCCTTTCTGCAATCCAGTATTCACACTATAGTCTGATAATTGCTCCTAAAATGCAAATTACATAGCTTTAGTTCTCTGTCAAAACACTTATAATGATTTTTCAAAGGCCTTCACAATAATTTCCTAATTTCTAAAATTGACAAGTTTTGAGACCCCTCACCAGCCCGGTCTCATCTCTCCATGCCTCCTGCTACTCACCCCCCATGCCCCAGTGTGAGGAGACACCTAGAATTCCCTGAACAGCCTGCACTTCCTTGCCTCTGAGACTGAGGAAATACTCTGTATGCCAGAAACATCTTTCTACTTCTCTTTTCCTATATGCATCTTAGAGGTCACATTAGATGCCCCCTCCTCCGGGAAGTCATCTCTAAACTGCCCCTTTTACTCAACCCTCTAGGGGTCGATGTTTATTCCTGTGTTCTCTCTTGCAGTGACCTTGTTGGTCATTCAACTGCCTCAAGGAGATAATGAACAACTGCAGAAGAGAGTGTGTACCATTGACCTTTGTGCCTGGTACATATTAGACCTCACCTATATTTGCTGAATGAAATGGAGTCTGGCTTCTAATGTTGGATGTGTTGCTTATATGCTATGTGACCTTTCTTTATCTTACTTTCCTGCTAGAAAAATAGAAGTCTGACCATAGCATAATGTATAGGGAAGTTGAATCACTATGTTGTACAAGTGAAACTCATGTAAAGTTCTGTGTCAACTATACCCAAACAAAAACATTATAAAATAAAAAAATAAATAAAAGTATATTGCATTGATAAAAAATTCACATTTCAATTAGCCAATTCAAAGAAGAGAACATTTAGACTTGGAAATGCACCATATGCTTTTCTCACCTAAATTCAGAATATTCTGTCTTTGCTGCTAAAATGGAAAAGAAAAGGAGGATGGAAATTTTGGTGATTGAAACTCAAAGACATATGAAGTATGTGTGTGTCCATGCATGTTGTCTCTTTAACATTAAATTTCCTTGATGGGCTTTGAGAAATTTTTTAACGAAAGGCCATGGCAATGGAAATGCTTGGCAAGTGAAATTCAGCTATTTTACGGTGGTTTAACATTTTCCAAATGCCAAATGTAATAGGTGTTTGATACTGCACATAATTCACTGGATCTTTATTTCATTTTCACTACAAATGTAGGGGTTAAGCTTCAGGGTAACTGGCTTCACCACGTGATTGATTGGGGTCTATTCTGGGATCGTGAAAGAGAGCTTTACAATCATCTCATTAATTTGAAAGTCAATATGCAGGACTCAAGTGGCAGCTCCTCTTGGGGAGCAGTGTCTTCATCTTAATCATCCTGACTGTGGGCAGAGCAGAGTATCATTAGGATCTGGGTAGAAGAAGCAAAAGAGGCAAGGGGCTATAGGAGCTGGAAAATGATGGTGGGAAGGAAAGAAGCAAGTCACAGAGAGCAACTGTTGAAAGATGCTAAAACCCATGGTGCCTTAAGGTTTAAGAGAATGAGCAATGATCACATAAGCAGTGTTGATCCATGTTTCGTCATACATTCCCTCTGATACCCATAGGACATGACTGCTTTTGCAATCCCTGCCAATTTTGATACATTATGATGGAGGGGAATTTCCAAAGGAATCCATTATCTTCTGTGTCTTCCCACTATTCAAGGTTTTGTTAAGCTTTATTTTCTGTAGAATATATTATAAAAATAATCTTTTCCCCAAATTAAAAATTTGAGTATAACAGTGGATGTGACTTTCAACATATACACATGCTCTTCCTACAACACTGAGATTAAAATATACTCCTTGAGGGGATGTGGCTCTCTAATTTAGAATCGTAGATTTGGTGGGTGTTGAAGAAGCAACATGTCCTATAGAGAATGACAACCAAAAAGGGAAATACCACTGAGCTACGTATGATTTAGAATTATTGCCCTTGAATCATTGAGAAGTTGAATGCTGGACTAAAAGTGTCAGTTGTTTTATATGTGACAGCAACAGTCATAAATGTATCTGCTTTAGTGCAGAAAGAAGAACCTATTGTATTACCATGTCACCCTTTATAGAGTCACACCAGCAAGCACCTGCCATATATTTCAGTTGAATAAATCAGTGATTTTTTAAAGACATGTCAGCAAACTGGTACCAGACTGCCCAGAGAAGAATCACCCAAGGAGCTTGTTACAAAAAAAATCCACCTGTGTCTCTCCCCAGTCCACCTGAATTAGAATCCTTGTGGGGGGAGGCCAGGAATCTTTCCTTTAGAACAACTTTGGTGATAACTCCAATGACCAGGTTTTGAAACTGCTGGACTAAATCGTATTTTGAATGTTAGTAGCTGTACAACAAACTCTCCCCTCACCACAATATTCTATGTAAGTGATACGCTCTTCGGGGAAAATAACTGAAAAGTTTGATAATGGCAATTCTCTGAAGAAAGAAAGCATTAATGGATGATGAAGCACAGTATCATCAGTTGTCTATCCTTGGCAGATTATACACTTTTTACCTCTGGAATCTTAATTGCCCTCTTGGCTGGGTCATGAAATTGGAATCTTCCCGAAGTGGAGGTACATTAGTAGACTTTTACTCATTTTCTGGAACGAAATGGACAAGCCTGTATCCATTCACACCAGAAAAAAAAAAAGTTCCCTTTAAGTCAATATGTCTTAACACTTCAAAATAGGCCAAACTTTACTACTGCACAACATGAAACATTTGAAAAGAAGTTGTATGATTTACGATGGCTCATATGTTGTCAGTGATTCACCCAAGCACCCATGTTTTTAGTAATACCATGCAAATAAATTGCAGCAAATATAAGAAGTGGGGATTTAAAGGTGAAACTGTTATTACTCACTTTCTTGAAATCAAGATGATAGGATTTGGAGAGAAGTTGAAATGTCAGACTGTTAATCTCTCTCAGAAAAAAAAACCCTGGTATATTAGAAATTTTATAAATATATCTGAAAAACTGTTGGAAAAAAATTTTTTAGCAGGGGTTACTTTTTCCTCACTTCATGAGAATGGGAGTTTTACCAGAAAGATCATTCATTCATCTAGCCAACAAACCGATACTGTGTCTACTCTCGACCAAGCCTCCTGATCAGCCTGAACACACAGCTAGACTAGTTCATATTTAATCATCTGCCCTTTCCATTAAATAATTATTTCTAACCGGAATAGAACTAAAAGAGACATTCATTTATTAATTCACTTAAGTAATTTTTTTCTAGATTACCTTGCAAAGCACTATGCTATGCTCTATTAAGGATTTTCAAAATTACATACAGAACTTCTAACAGTTTACAATCCATAATAACTCATAAAGATGACTGCACAAGGTGTTCCTCAAGTAGTAGAAAACAAATATTTTACTTTTTGCTTCCTCACTTTCTTACAAAAAAAGATAAGGATGGTTATGAGGGGAGCCAAAGACATACAGGTACCAATTCTTTTCCAGTAGAGTTCAATGTGGATTGGCAAAGTGTGTCATTTCTTTTAAATCAGCAGAGAAGTAGTTGAAAATGTCAGATTTATTTGCCTATAAGATGAAATCCCATGGCCATTCATTTTAATACCTCTCTTGCATACCTTCAATATCCTTCCATTCGCTTCGCTATACTCACCTGTCACAAACCCAAGCTCCTGAAATCCAACCCCACCCCCACCCCTGCCCAGGTCCAAACCTGCACCAGGGCAGCTGAATATGGCTGGAGACAGACACACTGATGGTTTCCCTTCAAATTCACCTTCATGTTTCCCAACAATCATACTATTTGTTCCCTAAATCTCCTACTCTCTGGCTTTTTCTTTTCTTTCTTTCTTTCTTTATTTGAGAGAGAGAGAAGGAGAGACAGTGAGAGAGCACAAGTGGGGAGGAGAGGGAGAAGCGGGCTCCCTGCACAGCAAGGAGCCCCGTGTGCGACTCGATCCCAGGGATCATGACCTGAGCCGAAGGCAGACGCTTAACTGACTGAGTCGCCCAGGCACCCTGTCTCTGACTTTTTCATGTCTTTTCTTCTGCCCTCAAACTTCTAACACCTTCTTCATCCCCACTTTCAAGTGAAAAAAATTAATTTCACCGATATTTCAATGAATTATGTCTGTCTAATAAAGCTCCCCAAACTTAATGGTGCAACACACACACACACAAAATGGTAAGAATTTAGGCAGGGTTTGACTGGGCACTTCTTAGACACAATGTACAGCAGCTAGGGTTATTTAACTGGGAGCCATGCTGGCCTAGATCTCCAAGATGGCCTCTCATCCTCTATAACTCTGCATGAGTCCCCTAAGTATTCAGTAGCCTGGATTTCCACAGAGCATGGCAGCTGGGCTCTAAGAAAGAGGAAGTAAGATATCCCAATTTCTTAAAGCTCATGCTTGGAAATCCCAGAACATCACTCCCACCTTACTCTATTGGTCAAAGCAAGACATAAAACTTGGTGGATTCAAAAGAAGGAAAATAGATTTAACATCCTGATGTGAGAAACTGCATGTGAAGACAGGGTTAGGGGGAACTGTTGATAGACATAATTGAAAACTACAACAACTAATTAAATATTAGTTACCATGCCTGATCATCACATCAACCACTTTACCTAGACCTGTGCCCACATGTCCATGTTCTCTCATGTTACTACTGATGAACTCTCCATCACCTAACAAAAGTCAACCTCTGCTTTCACATCAGTATCCACTTTCATGGGGTGCCTGGGTGGCTCAGATGGTTAAGCGGCTATCTTCTGCTCAGGTCATGATCTCTGGGTCCTGAGAGCAAGCCCATGTCGGGCTCCTGGATCAGCGGGGAGTTTGCTTCTCCCTCTGCCTCTCCCCACTGCTCATGCTCTCTCTCTCTCAAATGAATAAATAAAATCTTTAAAAAAAAAAAGAATCCACTTTCACCTGTTCAAGGTCATTGTTTCCATAATTTTTCTTCTTTGCCCTGCATCATTAGTTGTTTCCTTCATTATGTGATTCCCTTTGGCAAACTAATGTAGTTTTTCTCCTCTTAAAAAACAACCAAAGAAACCCAAATTCCTCTCCAGGATCCACTATCTCCCTTCAGACATTTGTTTTCCCTGTTCGTTTTTAGGGCAATACTCTCCAAAAGATGATTTGTATGCACTCTCTTCAATTCCTCTTAACCCATCCTCTCTTGAACCTACTCCAATCAGGTTTTGTTCCAATGATTCCACCAAAACAGACCTTAACTCTGAAACCATATCTTCCACCTTCAAAATGCAAAGTCCAGGGGTGCCTGGACTAAGTCGGCTAAGTGCCGACTCTTGGTTTTGGCTCAGGTCATGATCTCATGGGTCATGGGATGGAGCCCTGCTGGGGCCTCTGTGCTCAGCGCAGAGTCTGCTTGAGGATTCTCCCCACCCTGCCTCTCCTTCCGCTCGAGTGTGCACACTCTCTCACTCTCTCTAAAATAAAGAAATAAATCTTTATTAAAAATGCAACGTACAATGCTCTGTTCTTATTTCATTTGACCATCCGGAGCATTGAGCTCTATTGACACCTTCTCCTTGAAACAGTTTTTTCCCTCTTGGCTTCAAAGACAATATATTCCCTCTTGGCTTCAAAGACAATATATTCTGATTTTCTTCCCACCTCACTGATGACTCTTTGTCTCCTTTTTGTTGATTTCATCACATTTCTTCAGTCTCTGCTCCAAAGCTTAGTTCTTGGTTCTCTTCTCATCTTTATTTACTCACATGTCATGACTTCAAATACTACCTAGGTTCTGAAAATTCTAGTACTATATTCTCCAACGCTGACCTCTTTCCTAAATTGCAGACTGTATCTGACAGCCCACTTGAAATCTCTACTTGGATATCACATCAGAATCTCAAACTAACATGTCCAAAAGTGAACTGATAATCATGTCCCCAAATGGTCCTCCCACAGATTTCCCATCTCAGTAAATGGCATCTCCATTTTTCCAGCTGTTCCTGCCAAATACTTAGAGACATCTTGGGATTTCTTTTTTTCTCAAAATCCTCGTTGAGTTTGTCTTCACATTCCTTTAAAATGCATTCATAATCTGAATACTTTTCACCACCATCTCTCACCTAGATTTCCCTAAATAGCTTTTACTCTTGTTTCCTTATGGTCTATTTTCACTACAGTAGACAGGGATCTTTTTTACGTTGGATGATTTACTCTTCTACTTAAAACCCTTCAGTGACTTCCTGTTTCACTCACAGTGGCCTCCCGTGGCCTCCAGTCTGGCCTGATACCATGTCATTGTGTGCCTGTGATCTCATTTCCCACCTCCCTGCCCCTCACTCATTCACTCCAGCCACACTGAAGAACTGTCTGTCCCCCGCCCACTAGGGATGCTCTCATCACAGTGTCTTTGGACTTGCTCTGCCCTCTGCCTGACATGTTGCTTTACCCTTGCCACCCCGGACATAGCTTTGATTTTACTTGTCTATTGTATATTGCACATCTCCCCCATCATGATATAAGTTCCGTGAAGGCAGTGACTTTCATCAGTTTTGTTTGTGGTTGTATCCCCAGAACCAGCAATAGCACCAGCTACGTGGTAGGCACTCTATAAATAAGTGTGGAATTAGTAAATTTTCATTTCCTTTTATGTTTGTTTGTTTCTTTTGTTTTTAAACATAGTCAATTCTGCTCTTTGAAATGTATTTTATTTTATGCTGAAATGCGAAATAGAAATGGTTAACCGGTTCTTTCAAAAACCCCTTTGGTGGAACTAAATTCTGATGCTTTCTTTGTTCTGTATTTATCCTTACTAGATTCTGTCCATTCCCTGCCCTTGTTTTGTGCTGCCTGGATTAATATGGCTTTGCTAACGTGTTTTAACAATTGATAGAGGTAGTCACCCCCTTTTGTCTCAGTCCCAAATTTCTCTTTCTCCCCTGCTCATTCTTAAACATCTGTGCCAAATCATTTACATGCTGCCTCCTGGTTAGCCAAGTGACAAGAAGCAGGCTCATTTTAGTTTCCTCAAATCCTTTTTAATGTACCATTTCCCACTTACATTTTCTCTCAACTTCTAGGATTTGGGGACTGCTGGTATGTTACTTGGGACTTGATTCTCCTTCCTTTTACTTTGCTACCAATTTTGCCTGTCTTGCTGGTATTGAACTTTGTTTTATCGTGGTTCCTGATTCTCTCTGACCATCTGTTTTTGGAGTCTGCCACTGCCTGAGACGGGACATTTATTTCCCTTTGTGTGTGGGGAGAGGGGGCGTGCCACACCCCTCCCTGCCTCACACCTCCAATGAGCAATGGTGCCAGCTTCTGGACATGTTCTGGAGGAATGGGAGCAAATCTGGTCGTTCTAGATGATTTTTTTATAGTTTTGTCATTTTTGTTTAAAATGTTTCATTGAGGGATGCCTGGGTGGCTCAGTCGGTTAGGTGGCTGCCTTTGGCTCAGGTCATGATCTCAGGGCCCTGGGATGGAGCCCAGCGTCTGGCTCTCTGCTCAGTGGGGAGCCTGCTTCTTTATCTCCTTCTGCCTGCCACTCCCCTGCTAGTGCTCTCTCTCTCTGTCAAACACATAAAGAAAATCTTTAAAAAAAATAAATTAGGACACACATGTATTACCTATGTTAATCCATCACTTCCTCAAACACTACACACTATCTCTATAAACGATACACACTTTATTTTTTCTTTAAATTTTTTATTGTTATGTTAATCACTATACATTACATCATTAGTTTTTGATGTAGTGTTCCATGATTCATTGTGCATAACACCCAGTGCTCCACGCACGTGCCCTCCCTAATACCCATCACCAGGTTAACCCATCTCCCCACCCCCCTCCCCTCTAGAACCCTCAGTTTGTTTTTCAGAGTCCATTGTCTCTCATGGGTCGTCTCCCCTTCCGATTTACTCCCCTTCATTCTTCCCCTCCTGCTATCTTCTTTTTTTTTCCTTAACATATATTGCATTATTTGTTTCAGAGGTACAGATCTGTGATTCAACAGTCTTGCACAATTCACAGTGCTCACCATAGCACATACCCTCCCCAATGTCTATCACCCAGCCACCCCATCCCTCCCACCCCCCACCACTCCAGCAACCCTCAGTTTGTTTCCTGAGATTAAGAATTCCTCATATCAGTGAGGTCATATGATACATGTCTTTCTCTGACTTATTTCACTCAGCATAACACCCTCCAGTTCCATCCACGTTGTTGCAAATGGCAAGATCTCATTCCTTTTGATGGATGCATAATATTCCATTATGTATATATACCACATCTTCTTTATCCATTCATCTGTCAACGGACATCTTGTCTCTTTCCACAGTTTGGCTATTGTGGACATTGCTGCTATAAACATTGGGGTGCACATACCCCTTTGGATACCTACGTTTGTATCTTTGTGGTAAATACCCAGTAATGCAATTGCTGGATCGTATGGTAGTTCTATTTTCAACTGTTTGAGGAACCTCCATACTGTTTTCCAGAGTGGCTGCACCAGCTTGCATTCCCACCAACAGTGTAGGAGGGTTCCCCTTTCTCCGCATCCCCGCCAACATCTGTCGTTTCCTGACTTGTTAATTTTAGCCATTCTGACTGGTGTGAGGTGATATCTCATTGAGGTTTTGATTTGGATTTCCCTGATGCCGAGCGATGTTGAGCACTTTTTCATGTGTCTGTTGGCCATTTGGATGTCTTCTCTGGAAAAATGTCTGTTCATGTCTTCTGCCCATTTCTTGATTGGATTAGTTGTTCTTTGGGTGTTGAGTTTGATAAGTTCTTTATAGATTTTGGATACTAGCCCTTTATCTGATATGTCATTTGCAAATATTTTCTCCCAATCTGTCGGTTGTCTTTTGGTTTTGTGGACTGTTTCTTTTGCTGTGCAAAAGCTTTTTATCTTGATGAGGTCCCAATAGTTCATTTTTGCCCTTGCTTCCCTTGTCTTTGGCAACGTTTCTAGGAAGAATTTGCTGTGGCTGAGGTCAAAGAGGTTGCTACCTGTGTTCTCCTTTAGGATTTTGATGGACTCCTGTCTCACGTTTAGGTCTTTCAACCATTTGGAGTCTATTTTTGTGTGTGGTGTAAGGAAATGGTCCAGTTTCATTCTTCTGCATGTGCCTGTCCAATTTACCAACACCATTTGTTGAAGAGACTGTCTTTTTTCCACTGGACATTCTTTCCTGCTTTGTCAAAGATTAGTTGACCATAGAGTTGAGGGTCATTTCTGGGCTCTCTATTCTGTTCCATTGATCTATGACGATGCACACTTTAAATTAGAAACTGAAAAGTTAAATGACTTAATAACAATAGGACTGGGAATAATGACTTATTTTTCACATTGGTGTTGCATTTTGTTCTCACTATATTATGATATATAGTTGGAAATAGTCCAATGAGCAGCTTTTTCATGGAGCACTTGGCTCATGCTCTGAGTGAAGGAAACTTCAAGAAGAAAGCTGCCTTGAGATAGCTCGAAGAGGTGGGACTAGCATGAACACACCGCTCTGAAGTTGAGAAATTTTATATCCTTTTGTGACACTCAAAATGGGAGCAATATGGCAGAAAAATAGTCAATCTCATAGGTTTATACCTTTCCTCTTAACTCAAGATTATAGGAGAAAGATTGGTGCTGCCAGAGATAACCCTATCATTAGAATACCCCAAATAGAGGGGCTACCTAAGAACAAGCCCACCAGAAAACCACTGTGTTTCCTCATTAAACAGTTAATATAATACTAAGAGCATGGTTTGCTAAGTATGAGGAAAGGGATTGAAATAAGGATCTATTAGGATGCTGTCACAGATAACATCCCTGGCACACATGCACACACACATACACGCACCTTGGTAATTCTGCTTTTCTTCGCATAGGAAAATTGCATTCTTTAAATATGCAATTCTTGATGATGGAGCCATATGTCAAAAAGCATGTGGAGTTGGAGAAGAATACAGCCTTAAGATTGAAGATTTGCCATGGAAAATCCAAATACAGATCAAGGAATTTTTTTAAGCGAAACTTTTAATAGTCTATTGTTTGTAGTCCATTTAGGAGACAAGATATCCTATATGCTTTGAAAACGGTTACTGATCTGAAATTAAGATTAATTATAAAATCCATTTCTTCCTCATCACCACCTATGCTAACAATCATCAATTGACTGTATCAGCATTCAGGTTGTCATATTAAACATATACACAATCCAAACCCTTCCCCCCGGTTCTGATCATGTCACTAAGGCCACTTTCTTCAAAGCCTAACTAACATCACACACTGAGGCTGAGACATTTGTCAATTTATTTTAGGTACTCTATTGGTGTAAAATTTTTTATTTTACATCTCTGAGTACAATTTCGGTTTGGAAAAAAGTGTAGAGATTTTTATAGGTCGTGTGTAAAGGAAGGGGCTCATTAACAAACACAATTCATTTAAAAATTTTAAGAAAAGCGATCCAAAAATTATAGCACAATAAGCTGACACATTGTTTTGTCTAAACAAATCCATGTGTTGGAGTGCTGATTCTAGGATATCTTCCAAACCTACAGACCTTTAGCATTGCCCTTGTTACGTGCATGTGCATCTGCTGAGACAGCATGCTGTGCTGCTTTGACTCAAAAGAGTTGTCCATATCCAGGCATTAAGTCACTCTACTGGACACGCACCACTGGAATGCTGTGACCTACATACGGTGTATGTGGTTTACATTTTCAGTAACTGGGAGGCAATTTAATTGTCTGACTCAATTACAGTAAGTGAGAGCCAGATTGCCAAGTGTTCATTCACCTCACTGAAAACGGACCCCTCAAAGTCAAGCCAAATTCTCAAAGGAGAAGCTGGGTCAGCAAAGCTGCTGCTGAATCACGTGTGTTCCAGTCTGTATCTTGCAAAAGCTGTTAGTTTTCCTTGATCCTTTATTTCTAGTACTCGGCCTCTGAAACTGGTCAAACTCTAAGATCAACAGTACAATTGAGTTTGACTCTAGCAGAATGGAGATCCTATGCTGGGTAACCGTTTCTTAGCTTAAAGCCAAAAGAAATATTGCCCAGTAGGAGGAACCATAATAAACCTGGGATTTTGATTAATTTGGAAAGTGTACATTTTCCAAGCAGCACTGATATGCTTGGAATTCTACACGAGTCTTAATCTCCACTAGAAAGAGGTAGCTTGGGCTCTTGGGACTAGACTACCTCATGTCCTCATGTGGCCAACTGCCTCAAGACTGGTTTGTAAAGTGACTCCTTCTCTGACCTGCCAACACTGGCTTCCGGCCAGAAGGCACAGGGTATGCTTAGCCAGAGAACTGCCCCTTAGCAAGAAACAGGCCAAGTGTCCACTGGGAAACCACTGATCTAACGCTCAGTTCCTAATGAAGCAAAGGGAATCTGTTCAAGTCTCTTTCTTTGTAACGTGCCAAGCAGTAGGCATTAGATTTGAAGTCTTCCCCTCTTTGGTAACTATGTTAAAAGATAATGGGGATAATTCTCAGCGAGAGTTATGACCAAGCCTGACACGTGCCATGAGAATTCCCAGAGAAAGGCTGGTAAAATTCTAGTAAGAAGAGTAAAACCAGAGTAAGAGGAGATCCATTTTTATACCTCAGTTCTGAAAGCAAATGATTCTGCACTATTTATAGTAACCATGAAAATCCCTACAACTTGATAATAAGCAGGTGGGCCACTGACATTTCTTAGAAGTACAAATAATTATGATGGAAACTTGCTCTTTCTCCCACAGCTGAGTTTATGCAGTGAACGGAAGGTCCAGAGTGGGGCAGAAGGGAAGGCCGTGAGAGACAATCTGACCTGAGGCTGATGTTTTTTTTTTTTTTTTTTTCTGGTTTCTGTATTATCAATGTCTTTAGGATCACATGGCTGTGTTTGAAAGATCAGTGGGGCAGGAATGATCACAATTTAGATTATTTGACATTATGCCTATTTAAAATATGATATAGAAAAAATGTAATAAAATACAATAAACTTGTGAAGAAGATAGGCCATTCCCCATCACCACTGAAGGCTGAAAGCTGTTCTACCTTATGAGGAAAATATTAATCAATGCCAGCTGGCTCTTCGGAGTCTTCATTTGCCTTTCTACAGACTACATTTTTTCAATAATATCTCAAAACTTGTTAACAATTCATTAATGTTCAGAATTTTTGGGGGGGGGAATTATATGCCTTGAAAGATATCCTTAAAATAAATGGGTCCATACAGTTGTTGGGGGAGAGAGGAAAGGAGTGGGGAATGTGGTTGAGAGTACTGGCCCTGGCACCACATGACCTGGGTTTGGATCGAGCTCTGCCATTTTGTAACTGTTGGCTATACCCTCCCCCCTCGCCCCCGCTAAGCCTTAGTTTTGTTTTTATCTATACAATGGGAGGAAAAAAGATTAATGAAATAATGCATCTTAAGCTCTTAGCATAGTGCTGGTATATAGGAAACAGTTAACAAGAGTTACTGATTATTATCTTAAAAATAAGCAAATCAGCATGTACACACACACAAACACACAGCACACATACACAGTCTTTTATTCATGCACTGGTACTAGAATCTTCATGCATTTATTTAACAGAAGGACCTATAACATTTTTGTTTTTAGATACAATTTACTGAGTAAGTGAAGTAAAGGACCCTCTATAGAATGCAATTTCAGGATTCCTGGAAGACCCTTCCTAACATACTGAGAACTGATGTTCCACATATTATCTTATTCCATCTTATTGAAGGTATGTTAAAACTTGTTTAAATTTCCTTTCTTTCTTCCATTCTTCTCTTCTCCTCTCCTCTCCTCTCCTCTGCTCTCCTCTCCTCTCCTCTTCCCTTCCCTTCCCTTCCCTCCTCCCTCCTTCCTTCCCTC